>NW_023416882.1:693709-693944 GCF_002922805.2 Oryzias melastigma | reverse complement strand
TGCTGCTGCGGCGAAGGGTGGGCTCGCTCCCCCGCCACCTTCTCGCCCGCGTGCAACCCACCCCCTCGCGGGTCCTCTTTCCAGACGGCCGGCGGGGTCCTCCTGCGCCCTCCTGCGTCCCGCGCGGAGGCCACCCCCGCCGGCCTCACGGCCCCGGGAGGGAGTAACAACCCTTCGTGCGGGCTTGGCTGCCGGCGCCGGACAACTCAGGCGAACCCACGGCGCCCCCCATGCC
>NW_023416882.1:692533-693627 GCF_002922805.2 Oryzias melastigma | reverse complement strand
CAGGTGCCCGTACACCCCCCGCGTTCCTCCTCCGGAGGGCCGAGGAGGGCTCAAAGCCTCCCCCTGACCGGAGAGCGCCCCCCTCCTTTATTGAAACGGGAAATTCATGAAGGGAGACCCCCTTCTTCAGCACATTACTGCACCCAAATACCACTCTCCTATTCACCATTATCCCGTTCGAATCCCCAAATCCACGGCAGCACGAACTGAAGCGTCAACTTGTCCGTGGATAAGTGCTGTTAAGCTAGCTGCATGAGAGGCAAGCTAGCTCATGATGGCATCGCATCTACATACGATGAACTGGTCCGACCCGGATCTGGGTGAGGCAATCTCGTTGTTCAAACAAAAAATGTGCTCGTACTTGGAAGATGAGGAATCTACAGACGGAGCTAAACAAGCGAGGAAAATATGCAGAGGCATCGGAGATGACGGGCTAAAGAGGCTAAATGCTAGCGGCTTAACCGCAGATGAAAAGAAAGTCCTGGCAAATCTGTGGAAATTTTTCAAAGGACAGTTAAAGCTGGATGGTAACTTCAGGATTCACAGACTTCACCTCATGCAATACAGACAGAAACCAGATGAGAGTATTGATGATTTTGTGACCAGAGCGCAAACTCTTGCACTAAAATGTCAATTCACAGACCAAGAACTCCACGAGTTTGATTGAGCTGATCATAGCCAGCACGCCACATGAAGCTTTCAGAAATGAGCTCTACAGCAAACCCCAAGGTTGCTCCCTGGCGGAAGTATTGATTGAAGGACGAAAACATGAAGCTCTTACAGCAGGAAATCTACAACTGCACCAACTTGAGGTATGCAAAACAGTACAAAAAGAAATAGTGGATGTTATAACTAAAAGCAGAGGAAGGTTGTGCCAAAGATGTGGATCAGACCATAAACCACGACAATGTCCTCCTTTTAATGATACGTGTCAGTTATGTGGCTACACAGGACACTGGGCTAAATGCTGCAGAAATAGAAAACAGAAAAAACCAGAGTACTCCAAACAACATCAACGAGATCAATCCCAGTCACAAGCAATGAGTGAATGGAGAAATAATCAGACCCAGTCATACAAAAATGATCCCAAGAAG
>NW_023416882.1:666087-684804 GCF_002922805.2 Oryzias melastigma | reverse complement strand
ACATGCGAGTTCCGGCGTCTACTGGAAGTTTCACCCATAATTCACACTCATGGGGGCTAGAAATAAGATCAATAGACCAATATTCTTAAGCTCCAGATCAGTGTTTACATTTGACCACAGTTAGCTAGGTTTATGCAATCGTGAATCAGCTCTGTCGCAGAGAAAAGCGGCTTTGGACCGATTTAAACTGAATTATTATTAGTAATGTTTTGCATATCTATGAAAAGCCACTTTAAAGTGTTGCTTACCTGCGCAAAGCCGCTTTTCTCTGCAGATCAGCTAATTCACATTGATAGTTTACAGAGTTACGGTATGTCAAAGGGCGTTGCAGGTTTTGATAGAAACATCTCAGGTTTTAAAGGTTCAAAGCTTTAAGAGTAACCAAACCCTAAATCAACTTTTTTTTTGCTGTTGACCTCTATAAATAAGGCTTTAAAAGTGTTTTTGACAAATTGAAATAAACTTGTTTAATTCTTGAAAATGTAGTGTAAAACCGTCCGCGTGCTGCCCCCTACAGGTTGAATTGAGGTATTGCAGTTGAATTCCGTGATTGGTCAAACCGTTTAAGACTGTCATTTCAGAAGTCCCACGTCATGATCTGCAGCTCCAGGCCCCACCCCTCTGACTGCATTTTCAAATTTTGGAAACCCAAAAACATATCTGTTAGGCTTGCTGGCTATATTAGTATTTTTCAACCAAAATGTGCCGGTGGGGGTGGGGGGATTTTCTAGTCTTGGACTTCCTTCCGGCTGATGTCTTTCTGCCGCCAGATGCCCCTCACCTTAGCCGATGATCACATGATGTAAACAAGAGGAGTAATGAAGGAACCAGACAAATCTAAAGCAACGTTAGTTGTGTTATCAAAGAGGAAAAAATGGTCCACTTGCTTACTTGTTGGAACATTTATTTTAACACAACTGGAAATGCTTTTCCTGTGTCTCACAGCGCTGCTGTGATGTCATCCTAAAAGCTACCTCATAGTTCCTTCTCTCACGGGGTGGGGTAAAGAACAGCCAAGGTATAGTTTTGTTTTCTTCAAACACGAGGCGTTTAGATTTTTGCTTTGACAGGGTGGAACCTCTTGACCACTGGGGCGTGGGCTCCACTGACCTGCTAACGAGCACAAGGGAGCAAACAGAGATTTGCAGCCGGTCATACCACCTTAACAGAATTCTCTGTTAAGGAACAATGTCATAACACCACGATGAGACACAGAAACTCATGGAAATGTAGTTGGATGAATGCCTCTCACATTGCCTCTCACTGTTTTCACGACAATCTATATGTCATAGACATCTATAAGCGTACCTTCTTAGCCATCGTCTCCTTAGAAACCGTCTCGCAGCGTTCCTCCACCGTACCAAAGGAGCAGTAAACAGTGTTGAACCTGACGTTGAAAACTGATCTGTGACATATAAAGTTTGAATAAGTGAACCATTCCAACAAGGATTGCAAAGTGCAGGAATTCCATTATTTTTGTCTCTTGTTGGTTTGCCTCTTAATTCCTGGTCAATGACTGATGATATATTTAGTCACTTGGTTTTGTTTACTATCTTTGGTTAAAATCAGGAAAGTTCTCTTGACGCCAGTCTAAATGCAACCAAAGGTTCAGGACTCGATCTGGACCAAATAAAGCACACTTGGTCCAGACCAAATGATTTTTCCAGCCAAAGATTCTTCAAGTTGTCTCACTTAAAAGTTTGGTCTGTACTGTTCAAAATAGAAACTCTTCAACTGTGAAAGATCGAACAGGAATAAAAGAATCCAGAAAATCACATTGTTTATTTTTCAACATTATATTTGTATAATGGATCAGAAAATAAATACTTCATCAATAAGAAAAGTTCGCCTCAATACTTTGTATAGTTTCAGTGACAGAGGTCAAAGGTTCACTGTAGCTGCTGTTTTGGTCCATTCTTCCATGCAGGTCCCCTCGAGAGCTGAGATATTTGGGGCTGTTGCTGGAGAACACAGACTTTCAACTCCATTCTCTATTGGAGTCCAGAGACTGGATAGAAAACTCCTGAACCGTGAAATGCTTTTTATATGGCCACTTTGTGATCCAGTTAAGCGATGACCAGGCCTACTGAAAGTAGATAAATGTGCGTATGTACGTCCATCTTTGAAAAAATGTGGATATTGTTTATTTTCGTGGGAGAAACAAAGAAAGACTCCAGGATGACGTCATGAAATGGGCGACACCCACACGCAGCGGTAGGTGGAGCCTCAGGAATCGAGTCGTTTTACTTCCGGGTAGGGAAAAAACTCCTGAAAAATAACTAATATTTCATAAATTATTTGTTTTTGAGTGTTCCAGAGGTAATATATGATCGTATATATGGATATAGTTCACTATGAAAGGCTTAAGAAAATCATAGTACGGCCCCTTTAATGGCGTTTTATTCAGTCTTTATCCCCCAGATCATGCTCAAGCACGGTTCTGATCAAAAGTACAAACCAACTTATATAAACTTTTTTAATTTCAATTTAAAGTGAGTGGTTCTCTCTGTTATTTGTAAATAGAATTATTTTATGGAAGGGCCTCTGCTGGAAATGGTTCTACAAAAAAGTGCAAGCTTTGCCATTTCTTGAGATGTGATTATTAAAGTGGAAAGAAAAGGAGAGCGACTGGTGTTGTACCTGAGCGGTGTTGTGTGAGTGCTGATTGTGAGCTTCACCTGTGACAGTGTGTCAAAAACATGGCTGACTCTGCCTGCTAACGCTTTATTTAGCCTCACGTTTGTGATAATCGTGTACTGCAGGGACATAGTATTTCTGCGTAGTGATGGAGACCAGTTTGGAAGTTACAGTCCGCCTGTTGGTGCTGTGTGTCAGCGGCTGCACCTCAGGGCTGTCACCGTCTTCCCGTGAGACTTTCCATGTAAATGAGCTAAAGCCTGGAGTGTGTCGGGGGACGGGGGGGTTCTGGGCGGGGGCTCTTCCTCTGTTCCCTCTGTCCCTCGCCGCTGCTTCAGTTACAAACAGTGAAGTCATACCTCCAGAGGGGCTGGCATTCATGCAATCTCAGATGATGTCATTGGCAGCCAATCAACATGTTGGTGGTGGTGGTGCTGGTGGGGGGGTAGTAGCTGGGAGAATCACACTTGTTCAGTTCTGAGCCAGCTGCTGCTTGTGATGTGGCGCTTCTGCACATGCTCAGTTTCTTGTCTGTTGGCGGGAACGGAGGACTCTTCTGATGCTGATGTTGCAGGGACACGACTGCTGCTCGATTCCAGGAAAAGACTGACCCGCTGCTGCTGATCCTGTATTTTTATGACAAAGATTACAACGAATTGTACATTTGAAGCTCATTTTAGCTGAAGGTGACTTTGAAGGCTGCTGCCTATCACAGCTCTCTAAGGGCTCCTGACAAAAACAGCAACAAAATATGTTTTTCTATGATATCTCAATGCAAACGACAGTCATCATCGTTTTATGGCTACTAACCATTAGAGTAAATATTAGATTTTACTGAACAAACCTCCTAAAGATTACAGTATTTAGTTCAAAAAACATTATTACACAACAGAGTTCTACAACATTTATAGATTTTAAAGAACTGAAAATGATAATTTGTTGAATTTTCTGAATTAGGAGGTCATATTTACTGAAATCTAAAGCTATTCCATTCAAAAACATCTTCATAGTTGAATTTAAATTTGAACAAAGGACCATTATTCTGTAGCATCTTCATAATTCTTGTATCCATTGAACTTTTTAGAGAATTTCTGCTTGAATTTCTCTGCAGGATGTCAGAATATTCTCCCAGAGCTCCTGCTTGGATGAGAACTGCCTCCACCCTCAGAGATATTTGGCTTGAGGATGCTCTAAAGTGATGGTATTTTAGCAGCTGCTCTCTAACTCCGATAAATTTGTCTGCAGAAACTTTCATCATTCTGCCTTTATCTGCACCCAACCCGTGTGTCTGAATCAGCCACAAATCTCTTAATAGTACAATTAAGTCCTTCTTTAGTAGTTTTTCCTTTAATTGAACTCACCTGGTAAACTAATGATCACAGGAGTCTGATTTCAGTGATCCAAAGAGACACAAAATAATCCATGAGTTTAATTGAAAAACAATGAATTTCATCTTTTTGACTCTTAAATATATTTTGCATCATACTTTGGAGTGGACTGTAAAGACGGATAATGTAGTTGAGATGCATGACAAACAATAGAGGTTTGAATAAAAAATCTATTGTTACATAGCATCCAGTCTAAAATAGCAATACGCCACCTCAATCTGCCCTACTTACCTATCTTTTCAATTATTTATTTATTTATTTGCATCAATAATTATTTTACATTTGCAAAGAAAAAATAAATTGGGCTTTTTTGTTATATTTTAGGGCGTCCTTTGGCCCTTGTGCTCTCTTATGGGGTCCAGATGACCCCAACCCCAATATTGATGTGTGGTCCCTCGCATGACAAAAGTGGACAGGATTTTATGTCTGCCACGAAAAATCTTTAAAAACGTGCGCTGTCTTGTGGGGTCCAGATGACCCCACTTTTAACCCTTAAACTGCCTGCTCAAACATTAATAAAAAACGTTTTTAAAAATATTGTGTGTATTACTCCCTGAGATATGGAGCTCCTAAAGGGAAATTGAGGGAAAAAAATGAAGTAAAACATTTTTTTTTCAAAAATTAAAATAATAATAATAATTAAAAAAAAAGAATTCTGGTAAGTAACTGGTGCACATCAATTAGTAAACTAAACTAATGTTTAATTAGTAAATTAACCAGATTTGGTTTTTTTTTTTGTTTTTTTTTTTTTTACTAATTTCATTTTAAGAAAAACAAGTTCTACATAGTAACCACAACTTCTTTTTTTTAACTTCATTTTTTTTACAAAGCCCCTAAGTATTTTTAGAAAAAAAAACATTTTTTTACTTCAAGTATTTTTTTTTAACTTTGATGTGCCTTTAGACCAGGGGTAGGGAACCCTGGTCCTTGAGAGCCGGCTTCCTGCATGTTTTCCAATAAACCCTGCTCTGGCATTTTTTTATTGGCTGGACACACCTGAACCAAGTAATCAGTCATGAGTAGGGACTGGTTCAGGTGTGTCCAGCCAATTAGAACATGCCAGAGCAGGGTATATTGGAAAACATGCAGGAAGCCGGCTCTCAAGGACCAGGGTTCCCTACCCCTGCTTTAGGGGCTCCGTACAAAGGCAATAAGCAACACAAAAATACATTTTTTTGTGTTTTTTTTTTTCTTTTCTTTTTTGGGTAGTTTAAAGGTTAATGCAAACATGTCTAGGACAGGACAAGGGTTAAGGACAAACATCACTTCTTCTCTCAAGGATTTCCACCATCTTCACCAATAACAATCAAGTTCTTAAACCTTCGCTGCTTCCATTTGTGTTGAGGACGACCAACGTATGTTTTTGTTCACGTTCTTCTACCCACCCCTCCCATGGAGGACTATTTTCGTCCTCATGTGCATACACTCTTTAAAGTACACCTTAGTGAAACCAAAGAAGGCAGAACTAAACCCGGTCTGAAAATCCAGTTCAGGGCTAAATACCGGTTTTCATATAGTCTGTAGCTGAGACTGTAGGGGTGAAAGATGCACACTGGAGAACTGTTAAGGTGCTATTACTTTTTTAATATGATATATATATATATATATATATATATATATATATATATATATATATATATATATATTAATATATTTATATCAGCATAAATGCACAAATATCAAGAGGAACACCATTTATACAAAAGCAAACTGTTTCCTGATGTAAGCAAACGTTCTTTCTAGAATCGTTCGCGGGGACAGCAGTCTACGCAAAGATGCCCTCTGTGACAAAGAGGCTGAGACGTTAGGATCTACGTGCAAGCGTTTTGATTGAACAGAGCAAAAGCAAGACATAAATGACGTTAAAAGGCAGGCAACGGTCAAAAAACACAGAGGGGAGGCAGTGGATCGAGTAAACAGGTGTGGGTCAAAAACGCCAAGAATCAAACTGGAGACACTGCTCAGACTGACGGGTATCACAATCAAGACTTCGCACTGAAGTTGAGGCTGGAGTGGGTATAAATGCTAGTGATCCTGATGATGATGATGATGATGACAATCAGCTGTGTGTAGAGAAGTCTGAAGCGGTAGCTGATGGGAGCTGTAGTGAAGAAGGTGCTGAAGATGGTCAGTACTCAGGAGAGGGCTCCCTCTGGTGGTGGGAGGAGGACATGGCTGAGTGAATCCTGACACCCAGACTTCCCACTTCCTCCAGCTCCTCTGGGGGGACCTCATGGTCTCTCCTGCATCTCTTGGGTCTTCCTCGGCCACCTCAATTGGCTCCTCTCACCCTACAGAGAAAGATTATTTCAGCCACTTGTAGTCGGGATCTCTATTTCTTTTAGTCATGACCCAGAACACACATATATATCCAAACGAACGTATATGAAGAAACCTTTGGAATAATTTAATTTGGGATTTCCTGCCTTCCCTATGATGCTGTAGCCATGTTTTTAAAGCTTTTCTTGATTTGAGCATGAAAAAATTGTATTTAATCATTTAAATAGACACTCAAAAACCTTTCCTCAACCCAGTTTTTCTACAGAGCATCATAACAGCATAATGTCACTGCAGCATCAGTAAGGTGTTACTTTGCATTCTTTCTCACCCTCACAAACTGCAGGTTTGCTGCCTCTGAAGACATTTAAGACCTAAAAGAGAGCAAAAGCAGTATCGTGGTGCAACAGCACACAGCCTGTTTATAAAGGGATAAAGACCTCTTGAAATGGAAGCTATCTGGTAAACAAATGGACTGTGTGGAAATGACAGAATTTAACTATAGACTCAAAAAGGTCAATGAAAGGAGGCCGACTGGTAAATAGCATCAAGGCAGTAGTAAATCTGTAGTTTGTGGGCCAGCACTGCTTTCCTGCTGATGTGAAACCTAAGAATGAATCAAGTCCTTTGGGAGCTTGAGCACAAGCTCTGACTGCTGCGCTGGAGCCTGACATCTCTGATGCAACCAGTTAGCATCCAAGCAGAGAGCCGCACGTAACCGATTTACCACACTGCTGCCTCTCTAACAGATAACATGGAAAACCTCTCCTCAGAAAGCAGGAATGCAAAAATAATGCTGGAAAAGCAAACGGCGTGAACTAGCTCCTGCTTGAGACGAAGCAGTACTGATATTACAGATTGGTTGTGAAGCAAGACTTTACTGCTGTGCTCCCTTCCTACTTAGGATGAGATGAAAAATCCATCTGGTTGTTTACTAGGGCTGCCACCATTAGTCGACTAATCAACTATTAAAAATAGCCGATGACTAATTTAAGAGCCGATTAGTTGTTACTTTATATTATATGGAGTCGGACTGTAGTAAAGTTGAACAAAGTCGTGAGCGTTCAGCACCAAAAAATGCACTTTTTAAAATATTTGAGTCTGTGAGATCAAAACTTTATCTTTTGTAAAAAATTGTTCCGTGTGTTTCAGATGCCGACCTCATTTGATTTACCGCCATTTCCGGAGTATAAGTTGCACTTTTAAGAGAAAAGTCTGACGATTAAGAACAAATTCGCCAAGCCCAGCGTAGCTAAAACATAAAGAAGACATACAAGAATAGTTTACTTTGGATCTGTATAAGAAAAATATCAAAATTTAAGACAAAAACAATCAAATTCTCTTCCATGTTTGTTTTGGACAACACTTCTTCTGCCGCTGTCAGTAGCAAATACTTCAGATGCAGCGCTCTCTAGTGGTTGTTAGAAGAAACAGCAGCTAAAAAACAATGTTTTTATTGGGAAAACAACAAATACATGAGCCTTTTGATGTCTAAAAAAAAATCACAAATAAGTCACACTCCTGGCTAAACTATGAAAAGAACTGTGACTTGTACTCCGAAAAATACGGTAATCTTGTTTTAATACCAGAAATTAAGGAAGGAAAGAAGCTGTTTAAAAATCTTTCCTCTTAATTGTCTTTATTTTTAGTTCATTTAAAGCTAATGATGGTTAAGATGTGCCTTTTACATCCAGTGTGCGCATGACCCAATTAGTTGACTAATCGGAAAAAATAATCGGTGATTAGTCGACTATTAAAATAATCATTTGCGCTATTGTTTACCCATTAAACAATCAATTTTCAACTGCAAAGAAGCTGAAAAAGTAAAAAAAATACAGTTTTCTGGAGCTGATTTCCATCTATAGTGACACCCATGCTCTCAGCTGTCAGTGTGCACACGGTGGCTTTCCCCGTCTCAATTGAAAAGAGCTAACATAAAGGCGACGCTGCGCCCTCTAATCCATGGAAGTGCTCGCCGTTCCCTTCCAGGCTCGAGCTGTTCCTGCTCTTCTACAATCCAGTGTTTCATCTCTTAGCAACAAGACCTTTTAACAGTTTTATGAGGAATAATTATCCCAGTTTTATGATTTGAAATTAAGATGTGGTTGAGCTCTGAAAGCACCTGAAGTTTCAGATGTTCTTTAAACCAATAGAAGAGGCAGAAGTGTTTGTGCTTAAAGACTCATTTAGTGTTTTGTGTGGTGATTGTGTCTTTTAAGGATCTAGATGTAAGCACACCCAGAGCTTACAGTTAATAATTTATGGGCCTCCGGGGTCTCTTAATATTTCTTACATAACATCTCTGAGCTGCTTTCTAACTTCTCCACAGATTTTGAGTACACAGTCCTCACCACTGCTCGAGTATTTCTATTTATAATTAATTGGGAAACTTGTGTGAACTCTGTGTAAAATGCTCCTGCTGATGTTGATTACACACTCTACTTTATTTAGTTTTAGGCACAAGTGCAGCGATGTCTCCGAACGTCTAGTTTTTAGACCATTTCTGTGATTTCCTGCTGCTCACAGCCATGAAGCTGTCATTATTTAAATAAACCGAATGCAGTATTTTATATAGAAGTTAAGCAAGTGTTAGCACATCAGTGTGATTATTTATTCTTTGACAGTTTTAGCCAACAAACTATCAGATCTTTTTAACACTTGGGTACAGAAGTGGTTCATTGCATCTGTAATCAGGAAACAAGTCCAAGAAAGTTTTGTGTCAATGTAAATGGGCGTAAAGTAACAACCTTTTACCACAGACATAAGGAGAAAGGATTTGCGGCCATACACTGAAACCTTGGCGGTAGAGGTGCAACCATTGACTGTATATTGAGAACTGGACTAAGCGAGTGTGACATCCCACATAGACAATCCCTTACTCTCGCCTGGCTTCAGTAAAATGAAGCCAATTCAATTGAGATACAAACTGGAACTGCTTCAGTTCTGACCTGTGTAGTCAAAGTCCGATCAGTCAGATCAGGAAATCTTTTCAGTTTTTTAAGCTAGGAGTTAACAAGGAGCACTGACTTGGCTAAAGCATAGGAAAACAGAGTAACTGCTTACTTAATTATCAAATTTGAGTGCATAGCCTCTTTTGACGTGCATCTAATTTAATGCTCAATACTTGTTCAAAAATGTGTTCATAAACTAGACACTCCCATTCTGTGTGGAGAAGCTATCTTTTAGCCTCATCGCTGCATGGCTTTGACTGTATATCTTGTTTAAAATACACAGAAGATACGGATGATGTTGAGAGGTTAAGTTATTTAACTTGAAGTGCTATGCATAAGCATCTATAATCACGTTTCCATGTCTGCGTTTTTCAGTCTTTTTCATTTTTTTTACGGCGATCATTACCTTCTAGCCTGCAGAAGCTGCATCTGAATGACAGTTTTTAGCTGCTCTTCTAACCCACTTTGATGACTTGCTATCTTGCATTAGTTCAAGGAGAATAATAATAATAATGTCTTGATTCAAATAAGAAAAACATTTTCACATTCATTACGAGAACGATCAGGGGCCCGTTTCAAGAAGCAGGTTTTGTTGGAACTCTGAGTTCGTGAACTCCAAATTCGGCAAAACTCTGAGTTTTCGGTTCCAGAAAGAGGGATAACTCAAACCCGGGAAAGTGGGCGAAACCAAGCCCGTTCCAAGAAGCGGGTTAAGCTGAACTCAGAATCAATCACTATGGTAACTGAGTCTGTGAACGAAACCTGGTCGGTAGCAGGTTTTCTTCAGGAAACTTAGAGTTCTCTGCGGTCTCCGCCCCTTTTTAAAGTGAAAGATGATCAAATATGAGTTCCTCATGAACATTTAGAGAACATTCACATTAGAGACGTCACGTTTTCACCATTCAGAAACCAGAATGACATGTTCATTCAGAGGATCATGTAGAGAGGAGGCTGATTAATCCAGAGGAAATGTTATTTACGTCGGTAGAGGATTTGGAGGACACGAGTCGATTGACTGCAGTTTCCCAATTCATTTTTATTTCAGCGATATTATAAATAGTGAGTTTTTCCAGGGACTCGCTATCAAAAAATACAGTTTTCTTTTCCTTATCTTAAACCCTTAACAATAGGAATTAAGGAATGTCAAACACCGGAGAAGGATGTGTACTTATCCACCACCTGGAACTTGCGTCAGACATTAGCTCAATTGACAGCAACGCTGCCTCCCACTGCATAGGTAGCCAGTTCGACTCCCGGCTACGGAAAGTTAATTTTATGTTTAGAAAAATTCGGCGAATATTTTTTAAGTCTTGAGAATTCAAATTAAATAAATGCTTTTTTAACATATGCCAGGCAGCTACAGTTTCTTTTTAGCGTGCAGTGATATCTGTGTGTGTAGGTGGGGGGTTACGATCACGGAGATTACTTATTAGATTGGTAACAGACATAGACTGTATATAAAATAATTTTTACAGTCTATGCTGGTAACAGATCAAAAACCACTCCTTACTCAACAAGAGACAAAATAACCTTCCTGACATTATTTATTCATTATTAGAAATGATTCAAATAACTGCAGATATTTTCTCTCTGTTCTACCGCTGCAGCTGTGTTGCTTTTCTTGCAGAAAATGTTCTCCTATAGTCGCATATGCTTGAAGGAACTTATCAATTTCCGTCGCCGGAAGTACGTAACTCAGCTGTTTGTTCCCGTTGCCATGGTGAATCGTGCTGTCTTTGCTCCATTGATCAGGGCTTTTTATGGTCGCGACGCTCACACCTGATTCTGGTTCTGACAACTTCAAGTTGATTGAATCAAACATTTTCAGCTGTTCTGGAACCGAAAACCCTGAGTTTGAGAATTTTGAGTCCAGTGACTCTAAGTTCAGGTTCGAACTCTAAATTTGTTGAACCTGCTTCTTGAAACGGGCCCCAGATTCTCAACCATGTTTGTTTTGGACGGAACTTCTTCTTCTGTGTTTTGGTCAGCAGCAAATACTGATACACAGACCTACAGCGCCCTCTACTGGTTGTTAGAGGGAAACAACTGCTAAAAGGCAACCAACCTGTTGTTAGTGGGAAAATAACAAATATAAGAGCCAATTTGTGTCTTTAAAAAATCACAAATAAGTGGCTCCCGAGTATAAGTCGCACCCCTGGCCAATTTATTTAAAAAAAACGCAAATTATAGTCCGGAAAATACGGTAAATAAGGCATAGCAGGACAACTTTATTTGAAAAAGTGCCTGAAGCTTTGAAAAAGGAACTTAACAATGTAAAAGAACATATAAAATTAAACAAAAAAAAGAATTAAAAATAGGTAATTATTTAGTAAAGTTTTGTGTGCATAATGACCTGTAAAAATCTGACAACGTGCACAGAAATGCGTTACAGCACCTGTGTCACAGTCAAGGCCCGGGGGCCGGATCCGGCCCTCCAGATCATTTTATTTTATTGTTATTAATGGCCCAATGTCATCTTGTGCTTTTTTTCTAACTTGTATAGTTTTGACAAAAATATGTATTTTTATGGAGGGTAAAATATTTAAAGTTATTTAAGCTTTAAGCAGTGTGCGCAATTAACTTTGCACCGTTTTTTTCTAAATGTGAAACTTCTGGAAGAACTCAAAATAACCCAGAAGAGTAGAAGCAAACAGATCAATGTTTGTGTTTTTTCTTAAGCATGAAACAACTTTAAGCCTCTGTTTAGCGTCTATATTTTGCTCACCTGAAAGTTTGTCACACAAGCAGATTGTCACACATTTATATTTATATAGATGGCAGAATATGTTTGTGAGGTGGAAGCGCACTAATAATGGTAGGCGATGGAGTGACTACATATTTCTGCATGTTAAAATATTTTCTAAAATTTGGAAATCTGTTAGTGAATGTTCTCATTTATTCAGGTGACATTGTCTTAAAGCTGAGTCATGACAGCTATACTTAAAATCTTCTTCAGTAACTGATGAAGCCACTTGGAAAAATGTTGGAATGAAGATTTAGGTCCAGTTGTAATGACTCAACTTCAGCACTAAATGCCAAAACCATTTTTTTTTTCAATTTTTTTAATCAAATATTGCAATCTTAAGGCATTTGGATCATATGGAAGTCCCACAGTTTTACAGCAGAGGCTCTTCTTCCTCTGCTGCAGCTGTTTTGCTATGGGGCAGCTGATAATAAGATCCCTCACCACTGCCTGCAATCCCATCTTTGATGCCTCCTGTGAGGGCAATACTATGCATTGTCAGCTCAAACAGACTGACCAGCTGCAGAGGGGGTTTGGCAATGGCCTGTGCGTCTGATGTTAGTGCTTCATTACAGAAAACAGCTGGCAGCTTAAAGGGCCTACATCATGCAGGATCAACTTTTTGAGCTTTTAAGTGAATTGTGATGTTAATTGCTCTCAAAAAACACCCCCAAAGCTGTTATATCCAATCACGCATCTCTGAGCACTCAAAACACACTTTAGGTCACGGGCCAAACAAGATTTTATTGAACACACTAAAACTACATTTTTAAAACTTTAAAACCATGACTTTTTACCATAATTATGAACTAGATTTACAGCAATGCCTGCGATAATGCTACTGTGAATGCTGTAAGCTGAATTTGGTTACAGAAGATGGTAGTGTTGTTAGCTGAAGATGCTGAAATTTATAGCTAAAACGGTGAAGCTGATAGCTGAAATCACTGAAGCTAATAGCTAAAAAAGCTGAATCTGATAGCCACTTAAAAAAATTAGCTAAAGGCTAAATTAGCCAGAAAAACTTTTTAAAAAGTTAGGTTAGTCAAAACAGCTTTCATGTAACTAAAAAAAATAGCTAAACTTCAAAACGGCCTAAAAAAACTTAAAAAAGCCTAAATTAGCTAAAACAGCTAGCATGTAAATATTAGCCTAACTCCAAAACAGCCTATAAACTTTTTTAAAAAGCCTAAATTAGCCAAAACACCTAACATGTATCTGAAATATTAGCTAAACTCCAAAATAGCATAAAAATTGTAGTAAATGCCAAAATAGTCTTAAAAGCTAGCATAGTGCCAATCTTTAAATCTTTAAAACCATAAATTTTTTGCATAACTATGGATAATAAAAAAGCAGCAATATTATTCCAGAATAAATTAACTTAAACTTGAAATATCTTTCAATATTTTACTCTCTGTAAAAATATATCTGGAGGGCCGGATCCGGCCCCTGGGCCTTGCACTCCGGCCACTCCGAGCACCAGCCCCTCCCAATCAGAGGCCTTAATAAGAGCATGTTGTGCCTGTTGACCCCACCTCAAACGTGCGAAGCGTTTGATTGATCGATTCTCAGAGCAGTCACTGCTTCCCAACTTTATCTGGTCCCAAAATGGCGAATTCGGGCGATGTCCGAACTGATGAAAAATGGCGACTGAATTGACTTGATTTTGTTGGAACGGTCCTCATGTTTATAGGTACAAAGGTGGATAACAGCCCTTTCCAGGAAGTTTCAGCACCTCACCCAGGCTAATAGGGCTGGGAATCACTGGGTACCTCACGATACGATACACGATACATGATACATGATACATGGCTCATGATATTGATGATATCACGATACTGCAGTAATTGGTAAAAATCATCTCTAATAACGCACATCATATAGAAAATTTTTTTTTTGGAAACTGGAATTTTTTTAGCTTGAACACAATCAATATAAACAGCTTGTGTCTTATTTTGTGCAACAAATAGACACTTTTGTGCAACATTGGTGAAATCAGTAATACTATGTTTTTGACAAACATTGACACCAATCCAATTGGATTTATCTGTAAAATTCAGTGTTAACAATAGTAAACATGATCAGCAGTACCACTACTTAGTGCAAAATTGTTGTAAACAACAGAACAAAAATTAAATACTTCAAGTATCTGTCAGACACATTGGTGCTCGCGACAGCCAGTCTTGAAACGTGCGCCCCCTATCTTCCTCCAAAGGAACGTCTCACCAAAGGAATATAACATTTTACAGCCTCTACAAATGAAAATAAAAGATCAATACTTGGTGAGAACCCATCGCAGGACTAAATATCGCGATATATTGTAACATAGATAGTTCATTTCCCCCAAAATTCCAAACAAACAGCTCTTGCAGTCTTTGTACTTGTGTGTTTGAGGCTCCTTGTGAGGATCTTTGGTTTCCAGGACGATGGTGTGGTGTTGTTGTGAATTAGTAATGTTATCTGTTTTCAGCCACATTTACATCACAACAACTATTGATCTCTGAGTGCTCAAATGGTTTCACATCGAAGTGTGACGACATTCAACAACCTGATTTCATTTGGAGGCTGATTTTCTTCTTTGGGGGTCTCTGTCAGCCCCTTTGGCCTTCTTATTGTTTGTTCGTGCTCCACTCTGAATTAGACCAGGGATTTTGTGTCTCTTTATCCATCGTTTTTAGACGGGTGCTCTTTTCTACAGCCAGAATTGAGCTCATTCCTTTCTTGTCTTCTTTCTAACCATCTGTGAGCACATGAACGAGTCTTGAACTTCACAGTTGTGGTATATTAGAGTAGTGGATGTCAGTGTTGTCATAATAAGCAAAGCTTTGTCTAAAATGCCTACAGAGGAACATTTGGACACCGAACGGGGAATTTGATCATAGATTTTACAGCATGCTGATGGGCTGTAAGCAGTGTTTCTGTGTTGAAAGGTTGAAGTGCTCCAGCCTAACCTGTCCATGTGGTCTCTCCAGGTGCTCACGGCGTGCGAGAGGAGCCCCAGTTTGTGACGGCACGCGCAGGAGAGAGCGTCATCCTGGGATGCAACGTGCCCCACCCCCTGAACGGACAGCCTTATGTGGTGGAGTGGTTTAAGTATGGAATGCCCATTCCTTTCTTCATCAACTTTCGCTTCTACCCCCCTCACGTGGACCCAGAGTATGCCGGTAAGAGGCTGGAATCTGTGAGAATCAAAGCTTTGATAGATGTGACTGCAGTGCTTCTGTGCTTTTTGGGTGATGTAACAGCAGCAGTCTGGGCAAAGAGGCCACTGCTTCATGAAGAGAGGAGTCCTGTAAACTGACTGCAGGATCATCCATGCAGGCACGAGTCAAAAGACACGCATACAAGCTGAAAGGGCTTTTTGTAACTCTGGAAGTCTCCACGCTTTGAGGAGAAAATCCCCCAAACCAGCTAAAGCCTCAGTCACACCTGCCCTTATGGGTGGATACGAGCGTCTGTCTGCGAGGGAAAAATGGAAAGAAGGAAATCTTTAGTCAATAATAGTTCAGTAAGCACAACCAGAATTCATACGTAAGATCATGAGGCAATTTTTTTGACCTCGAAGTTGTATCCCTGAACCTGTACAAGCATTCGCTGTAACCTTGGTGGAGCTGCATGTAGTGGTTTTCTGCAGATGATTACAAGTGGCTTGTGATCTGTGATCACTATGAATGCTTTTCCGTACAGATATGTGTGATAACGTTGTATTCCATAGACAATATCGCTAGCATTTCTCACTCGATGTTGCTGTATCTGGATTGTGTGTCTGTGAGCGTCTTGGATCCAAAAGCTATAGGTTGGTTGTTCTGCACAAGAGCTACACCTAAGCCTTTCTGAGATGTGTCTACTTCAAGTGTTAAAGTCACGCTCGGATCGTAGTATTTCAAACACGCGTCTTCAGTGATTATTGCTTTCAGGTCATCAAAGCATTTTTGGAAGTTTGAGTCCCATGACCATGGTGCGTCATTTTTTAGTAGACCTCTTAAGGTGTGTGCTTTGTCTGCAAACCTGGGTATGTAGGGTGACAGGTAGGATAACATCCCGATGAATCTGTGCAGTTCACCTTTGTTTTGTGGAGTTGGCATCTTCTGGATGTCTTTGACTTTGGCTGGATCCGGTCGGATGCCGCTGGCGGTGTACTGGTTGCCAAAGAAAGAGATTTGGTTTTGTTTGATGTTGCATTTTTCACTGTTGAACACCAAACCTGTGTTTGCAGCACGTTCCATCAGGTTGATCAGGTTCTTGTCATGTTCCTCTTCATTTTCCCCACATACTGCAATGTCATCTGCGATGCTGACCACGCCTTGTAGTCCTTCCAGAATCTGGTCCATTTTGGCCTGGAAGATATCTTGAGATACACTCAGTCCAAATGGTAAACGTTTCCAACAGTATCTGCCAAATGGAGCACGAAATGTTGTTAACAGTTGTGTCTTCATCCAGATGTATGGACCAGTATCCTGCTTTAGCATCAAGTTTACTGAATACTTTTGCATTTGCAAATTTTGGGTTGAGTTCCTCAACTGTTGGGATTCTGTGTGGACATCTTTTTAGACTGTTGTTTAGTTTTTGAGGGTCAAGACAAATCCGTAGGCTTCCATCTTTTTTAGTACTGTACGCTAGACTGGAGCACCAATCTGTATGCACTTCCACTTTGCGAATCACATCCTGTTCCACCATATTATTGAACTCTTTTTTGAGCTTGTCTTTTATGTGAATACTGCATTTACGTGGTGGGTCTTGGAATGGTTCAGCCCCCTCCTTTAGCAGAAGTTTTGTAGTTCCACTGAAGTTACCAAGCTTATCAAACTGGTCTGGATATGCTTGTTTCAGATCATCAACGGTGCTGATGCATTTTGGTGGGTTTACTTTTTTTGGTTTTGCTGTGGTCTGGCTCTTATTCTCTTTGTTAGCTGCTTTGTTGACATTAGCTACAGAGTCCACATTTACATTGACGAGGTTAAGAGCTTCACATGTAGGTAATCCAACTATTGCTGGACCTGGAACATCCACAACATAAAACATAGTGTTAATCCACTTAGAATGCTTCCACTGACATGGGATGTCTATTTTTCCATAACAGTGGATTCTGTGCCAACTGTAGGCTGACAGTTTTGCATGGCTCTTTTGGAGTCTGCTCATCGCCTGACGGTCTCTGCCGTACATTTGTCTGTAGGTACGCAGAGGGAGGGTGTTTCCTGATGCACCCGTGTCAATCTTCAGGCGGAGTGTGTATTTCTGGCCTGGTAAGTCAGGTGGTTTTACATTTAGAATTGTATTTGCCTCCTCTCTTGGTACTTTTGCATCAATGCTATGCATGCATTTTTCGCTGACAATGACAGAGTGAATCTGTCTTTGATACATTTCGTCTTCGCTTGAGTCTGTGGTTTGTATAGCATCTACTTTAGCTTTATTTGGCTTCTTGGGATCATTTTTGTATGACTGGCTCTTATTACTTCTTCATTTACTCATTGCTTGTGACTGGGATTGATCTCGTTGGTGCTGTTTGGAGTACTCTGGTTTTTTCTGTTTTCTATTTCTGCAGCATTTAGCTGAGTGTCCTGTGTAGCCACATAAGTGACACGTATCCTTAAAAGCAGGACATTGTCGTGGTTTATGGTCTGATCCACATCTTTAGCACAGCTTTTGCTTTTAGTTATAACATCCACTCTTTCTTTTTGTACTGTTTTGGATACCTCAAGTTGGTGCAGTTGCAGATTTCCTGCTGTAAGAGCTTCATGTTTTCGTCCTTCAATCAATACTTCGGCCAGGGAGCAACCTTGGGGTTTGCTGTAGAGCTCATTTCTGAAAGCTTCATGTGGTGTGCTGGCTATGATCAGCTCAATCAGACGTTCGTGGAGTTCTTGGTCTGTGAATTGACATTTTAGTGCAAGAGTTCTCGCTCTGGTCACAAAATCATCAATACTCTCATCTGGTTTCTGTCTGTATTGCATGAGGTGAAGTCTGTGAATCCTGAAGTTACCATCCAGCTTTAACTGTCCTTCGAAAAATTTCCACAGATTTGCCAGGACTTTCTTTTCATCTGCGGTTAAGCCGCTAGCATTTAGCCTCTTTAGCCCGTCATCTCCGATGCCTCTGCATATTTTCCTCGCTTGTTTAGCTCCGTCTGTAGATTCCTCATCTTCCAAGTACAAGCACATTTTTTGTTTGAACAACGAGATTGCCTCACCCAGATCCGGGTCAGACCAGTTCATCGTAGGTAGATGCGACGCCATCATGAGCTAGCTTGCCTCTCATGCAGCTAGCTTAACAGCACTTATCCACGGACAAGTTCAGCTCGCGCTGGGTAATTGATTGTTTCTTGTCTTTTTTTTTTCTCTTCTCAACCTTTACTATCCGCTGCCACCATGAAGTGTTATTATGTTAAAAAATGATGACAATAACTTGTTGAGGAACCTTGCAGCTTTATTCGTCAGCTTGTAACCTAGCTTGCATACCACAGAACTGAGAGCACGGAAAAAGGCAGTCCGATGTATCACGCCGCGTAGGGGACTATATTCAGTGCTTGAGAGATATATCACAACAACTATCAAAGAATTGAAGGAAATCTCCAGAGCTGATAGTAGCAGGAAATGTGGTTCAACCGAGCTGTGGCTGCTGGTCAGCCTGGCTATAGAGCTAAAGAGAAATCTTGGATTATTTGCATTTTCTGCTATTAAAGTTGAGTAATAATGAGTTCTCGCTGTACGCAGGGATTTTTTATAAC
>NW_023416882.1:660312-661240 GCF_002922805.2 Oryzias melastigma | reverse complement strand
TTTTAGCCTTTCTCTAGAAATGGAACTGTAGATCTACAAAGTATAGTAGAATAGTGGAGAATCCCACTTTTGGACCTCCATTCACATGCTCATAACGTGTTTGGTGTGTTCCATTCCTCCTGTTGATAAAGTTGTAAAGGTGAACAGGTGTACGGAGTGAATTCACCTGAATATCTCACTCAGGTTTTAGCAGACAGGAGGTCAAAAGTCGTCCTTTTGAAGATGCTTCCAGAATTCCCACAAATAGAGAACTTCACTCGACATCAGGGAGAGCCCTCGTCTCCGGATGCTGCACAGTCTCCGCCCCCTCTACTTTCAGAGCTCCACCCCCACGCATCCATGTACGTCGTGCAGGGAGGCGGCTCTTCGGGCGTCATTAGTCCCAGACTTTGAGGAGGAATCCGAGTGATGCTGAGAACCGTCAGAACCTCCTGAGGATCCAGTTTGACTTCTGTTGAAGTTTTTTTGTGTTTTTGTTTGTCATTCTGCTCAGAAAGATGCTGAGATTATGACACGAATTATGAAGAAATCATGTTTGAGGACACAAAACTTTTCTCCTCGCTTTTTATTTATTATTTAAGATTTTTCCAACCTTTTTATTTAATTTTTTTTACATTTATTTTGGACTCACATCACTCTGATTCTTAAAATAAAACGTTGACTCTTCAAGTCACTAATCAAACCATCTCAGGTGAGTTTAGAGTTCTCTCAACTGTTTTAGTTGACCTTTAGATGACCTCTACGTGGGTTACCTGTCAATCAAAAGAGCTGTTTGAGTGCTTGGATAGTTTTTACCAACAAACATACTTCAAATAATTGTGGCAAGTAATACCATTTTTAATCTAAAATCCAGTTACAAAAGGCTAAAGTCCAAGTACCTCACAGAGAGCTGTAAAACCAAAGAAAGGAGGGATAGAAATGGAACCTG
>NW_023416882.1:658747-659280 GCF_002922805.2 Oryzias melastigma | reverse complement strand
CCAGAATTCCCACAAATAGAGAACTTCACTCGACATCAGGGAGAGTCCTCGTCTCCGGATGCTGCACAGTCTCCGCCCCCTCTACTTTCAGAGCTCCCCCCCCACGCATCCATGTACGTCGTGCAGGGAGGCGGCTCCTCAGGCGTCATTAGTCCCAGACTTTGAGGAGGAATCCGAGTGATGCTGAGAACCGTCAGAACCTCCTGAGGATCCAGTTTGACTTCTGTTGAAGTTTTTTTGTGTTTTTGTTTGTCATTCTGCTCAGAAAGATGCTGAGATTATGACACGAATTATGAATAAATCATGTTTGAGGACACAAAACTTTTCTCCTCGCTTTTTATTTATTATTTAAGATTTTTCCAACCTTTTTCTTTAATTTTTTTTTACATTTATTTTGGACTCGCATCACTCTGATTCTTAAAATGAAACGTTGACTCTTCAAGTCACTAATCAAACAATCTCAGGTGAGTTTAGAGTTCTCTCAACTGTTTTTGTTGACCTTTAGACGACCTCTACGTGGGTTACCTGTCAAT
>NW_023416882.1:648514-657509 GCF_002922805.2 Oryzias melastigma | reverse complement strand
TCGGGCCCGATTTCCGATCACGTGATCGGATCGGGACATCCCTACTTAACAGCTTAATAAATCTGAATACTTTTCTTAATATCCTTTAATAAAGTATTTACCCTCTTCTGACACATTTGAAGCTAATCCTGAACACTAAAAATGTTTTAATAACAGTGGCTACAACTCAAATCTTGCAGAATTTCCGCCACCATCTTGCCTGCTGCCACCAGATCCTCTTGGCTACGGTGCCATTTTGGTCCAGTATTTCTGCTCCAAGCAGGGAGGGAGCTTATTCAGACTGAGGAAACTTAGAGTAAACTGGAGCTCAGTCCGAATTGATACTAACTCGAAAGATGGGTCAGAGAGCGGTTCCTGGTCCTGGACGTGGGTCCGTTTAGGTGTATTCAGATTGAAAATTTGTTCCTGGGTGAAAGGAACTCTGTATCCAGTTTGAGTACACCCTATTGACTGACAAAAACGTTTTTTGTCCCTCTGTGTGGACTCGTAAACCTTTAGAAACATCAGAGAATCCAGTCTAAATGATGGGATCTGACCTGATTCTAGGTTGGTGGAATCAGAGATATCCAGGGAGCAAGAGTATCCAAACCCCCTGCTTTCTTCAAAGGAGGCCACATCCTTCTGCAGCAAGGCTGAATATATTAAGATTAACAAAAAAGTTCTTTTTTACTTCAGCACGTGCGGTTCGTGACAGGTTCAAAGCCTGGATTCTGTCAGACAGCTTTAAATTACAGCTTTCACGTCAAACTGTTATCAGTATTAAAACTGTCCTTCTTCATGACCTACTTTCTCACCGTTCTGTTGACATGAGGCTTTTCTAAAGGATGTTTAGTTTCGTTATGGCACCATTTAAACTGACTTCATTCAATGTAATTCCAGTAGATTCTGAAGGAGAAAAGCGGCGTGATTGTATTAAAAATTAAAAATGACAGTAAATCAAACAACATAAACACTAGAGCTCCGGTGTTAAAGGGTTAAACTGAACCTCCCATTGAATTCTCAGTGAACAGATATGACCATATAGTGTTTTAGTCACAACTAGTCAGTCAAAATAAAGGAAAAGGGAGTTTAAGAGGAAAGAAAGACCAACCCAATGTACTTTTTTTGCTTTCATCGTAAAACCAATGCTGTGTGTTTATCTATAATCTGCTTAAATGCTAAGAACCAGAGTGCACGACACACTAAAGTTGATCCCAATGGCTCTCAAGGTACTGGAAACTGCTGTAAGAACATGAGAGATCTGGTGATACACCAAGTACACAAGGAGAAGCCAAATCAAGCAAGGCACACTTTAGAGCAAAAAAAACTTGAGAGCTAGGGTGATGATGGACCAAAACGGAATGAGATCTTCCAGTTTAGGGAAGAGTTGAAGGGTCTAAAACACTGGCTAAATGAGGAGAAAACAACCACTTTATAGCCAGTGTGCGCAAAAGAGTGGTGCACAGCCGGTGTGCAAAGAGCAGCGCACAGTTGGTGCACGGAAGAAGACTGGCGCACAGCTGGTGTGGGCAAAAAGAGGGGTGGGATCCATTGTTTGTGTCTCAGAGGTTGTGGAGCTCTGATTTAACAGGAACAATCAGCATGTCAACACTCAAAACCATGCATCAATATGTGACTTGGGAAAGAAAATGTGTTGATTTGGGAAGATGAAGGCATTATTTTTATTACTACAGTACCAAAATTGGCACCGATTAGGAACCAAAACTGAAACCAAAGAACCGCGTTGGCACCAGAACCACATAAAACCCAATCAGTGCTCAACCTACAAGAAAGTGTGCGGAACTTTTTTTTTCCCATGATTTTTTAATTTTTCTGGTGTCCGTGGCAGACATGAAATCCTGTCCACCTTCATCCACATTTTTCTTGGGATGGATAACGCGTCAATGTAAGGCTTGGGTCATCTGGACCCTATAAGGGTTTAAAGAGCTCAGGAAGATCTCATCTATCTTTAATACATTAATGCTTTGTTTCCACTGGGCGGTCCAGACCGGACTGGACTTTTGAGAATTTCCATTACAAATTTGACCCGTTAAGCGGTAGTGACTGGTATAATTTTTGGTCCCCCGTTGGTCGTAGGTCCATAGAAAAATGGAATAGACTTGTGATTGCGGATTACGTCACATGACGTAACCCATTGATTGGCAGAAAGGTTTTACAAGAACAGGAAGCGTCCAGCCTAAGTTCCAAGATCCGAGCCAAAAGTTTTGTTCTCTTTTTGTCTGGATTCTTCTTCGCCCCCGCAATCTTCTTGCAAAAAATAATAAATTCTTTACATACAGTATTATCCCATATTCGCGGGGGTTAGGGACCGGATACACACCGAATCCACAAATATGGACACGACTCTCCCTGTGTCACTCAATCCCCACGGCCAAGAACATCCGTTACTGATCCATATTAATCAAAAACACTTCTGATCATGCTTTGTAAACATTTATTGAAAAGCATTGGAGTATTGCTCAACATAAAGAGTGTTTTTTCTTCTTAATTCACAAAAATAGATTGTTGTGCAGTGTAGAAGCCGGCTTCATTCATACTAAACACCTGCTCTGGATTATAATTATCCTTCGCGATTATCTTTTTCATTTTCTCTCTGAGAGTCAGCTGATGCAGCTCCTCTTTCGCTGTAGTCGCACCGTTTTGATGCGCAGCTACATCATCGATCTACACCCTTCATGTGCTTTGATGGTCCAACGCCCCATGGAAACCCTCACTTGAATGGCCCGAAACATTCTAAACCAGCCAAGAGGAGACTGGTCTGGTCCGTACCGCTCAGTGAAGGCATGAGTTTCACAAGAGAAAAACAAAAGCAAAAACCTCCTTCATCAACAAACCCTTTGGACTTGCTGAACGACCACTGGAGCAAAAGCAGAGCAGGACCCTTGTGTGCACAGAGATCAATCAAAACCACAGTGGTAGTGCTTTTGGTTGAAGATTTGGCTGAAAAAAGGCTGAGACGCAGCACCCGTCCTTATGCCTAAAACTGCATTCACATCGGATACGATTTGAGCGGCACGGCATGATTCGGACATCAGACAAGGCATGTCAAGAGTTAAAAAGTCAAAAATTTGGCGAACCACGTCAACCAATCAGGGACTTAGCTTTGAGCACATGACGTTGTCAGTGACTCAATCAACAGGTTGAAAAAAAGCCAGAGCGACCAGTGAAAACCAAAAATAATTGAAAAAAATGTAAGCACATTGTCCTGTGGGGTCCAGATGACCCCATTCCCAACATCAACATACCTAGGGTGGCACAAGGGTTACAGTGGCTGTGGATCAAGAAGGGAGAGCAATATAGTAGCACGCCGCTTGGTCAAAAAACCCGGGCCTGACCCCCTTGACTCGCTCGTCCAGACAAAGATCTAGACTCAGATGAACATGGGCTCTAAAAGGCCCAGCCTCTTAAAGCTGAGCCTTTAGGGTTTCTCTAACATTCAAGGAACTATTGCATAGATCAGGGGTGGCCAACCCTGGTCCTCAAGAGCCTCAATCCTGCCTGTTTTCCAGCTCTCACAGGCCAGCTTGCTGCTGATAAGCTGACTCAAGTAATTCCACATCCTGATTAGCTGAACACACCTGATTTAGGTTGACAGCATCAAGCAGTCCATGGAGAGCTGGAAAACAGGCAGGGTTGAGGCTCTTGAGGACCAGGGTTGGCCAGCCCTGGCATAGATCAATGAACCTGGAAAAACCTTTTAGTATTGATGGACATTTGTGAAGCACGTTTCATGTAACATGCTTCAATATCTAAGCATCCTACATTACACACAAGACTAACTAAAGAAAATAGCCTTTTATTGCAGTTTTAATATTTATACACAAACTTTACAACTATGTTTTGATTTCCTTTAACAAAGTTCTTGTTTTTACCCTTTTGCAAAATCTGCTCTAATCAAACTTTTTTGCTTCTTGGATGGCGTCCTCTATCCGGCTCCCCTTGTTGTCACATAAGCCCCTCCCACCGTCTGCAGCAGGTTACAGCGAGCTGAATGTGCAGAGGCTGCAGAAATGTGAGCACAGCTCCTGCTGCAGCAGACACCATCCCTGTTTACTGCTCACTGTCATCATTCATGAGCGACTAGTGGTAACTTGGCACTTAAATACCTTCATCAGACTATTTGCAAATTCATACTTATTTCTGGTGGTCAAATTAATGCTTTCCAGTGAATAAAAGTTGGAGCATTTTTGTAATCAGACAGCCTTTGTGATTGTCTTTAAGCCGAGAAACATGGAGCCAAACAGGGAAGAGAATTGTTGCAGGTATGTGAACGGCCCGGAGAGATTGTGGGGGGGTTATTAAAGATGTGATGCTGTGATTCAGCTCACTGATGGAGAGCTGGATTTAGAGCGGGACAGCTGAGGGCATGATCAGGTATCTCATAGCTCCATTCATGAATGTTTAATGGGTCTGGACAAGTCGACTTGTAGGAAGCTGACTGTGCTGCATCAGTGGGTCAAGCTGTAAAACGAGCCTGTATGGGGAGGAAGTGAGGGAGCTCAGGATGGAGGGATGCAGACAGGAGTGCAGGGGAGGGGGGGTGAAGCAGTACCAGTTTGCTCATTGAGACCTATTTATAAAAACAAAATATCTTTGAACTTTGGACACAAAGAAAAAACTAAAACATGTCTTTGATGACGTTTTCATGTCTTGAGACGACAAAAACTGGGAGAGACGAATGCCTGAAAATAGTTTTTGAAATGACCAAAACCTTTATGCAGTAACCTTGAAAATGCACATTTTTTTCTCATGGGCCCCATCCCCCAAAGCCCAAATTAAATCCTAAATAAAACAAATCAAATCCAACTTAAATTACTGATTTAATAACTGATTTATTGAAACTGCGGGAACATTTCAATATTTAAAATATTAATTATTATCAATCATTTTGCTTTTGCCTACGATTTTTGACACCTTTTACTCGCCATACCGCTCTCCCCTGTTATGGACGGAGCAGCAGCTTCATCCTACCACAGCGCAGGACAGCTGTTTCTCCTCACTGAAAGATTTTCTTAAGACAGACGTGGAGATGTGTACTGATGCTTTAATTCGGTCCCTCAAAATAAATAAACCCAATCTCGAATCACCTGCGTTCTCCGTGATGAGGTTGAGAAACGCCTTTGATGGTAGCTCCTCCCACATGCGGCGGGAGCTTCGGGTCCTACCACGAAATCGTGGAGTTTTTAAGAACAGTCAAGCAGCAACTTTGACTCCTTAACAAAGACGGAGTACATGAATTTAATGTGAAATTGAATTCGGTGTGTATGGACAATTGCTTTTAATAATGCGCACGCGAAGTGGTTTTGTGTGTACGTGCGCTCGTGATCCGTGGTACACGCGTGTAAACCGGTACCATCATTGTAGTGCAACGACTAGAAAAGCATCAACAATGGAGGTCATCTTTTTCTTGCTTTACTTCTGGAACATCGTGTATAACAGGAATTTAATGTTGTTTGAAAGAAGATTGTGGCTAAGAAGAATACTGCCATAAAGAGGAAAACAGAATTACTATCTATACCGATGCTTTCTAATGTCGTCATAACCGTTCTATTTTTCAATTGACTACAACAGATGGGGGTCCTCAGAGCAGGGCCAGACATAGGCAAACTAGGCGGCCGCCTAGGGCACAATCCCCTGGAGGGGGCGCCAAATCACAATGATTATATAAATATACATATTTTTTTCTTTCTTTTTTTTTGTTAAACAGTGTGAGGCATCACTCATTTCATCTAAATAAATGAATAATTTAAAAACAAATAAAATAACTCAAAAGTTTGATGTAATCAATAACTCACTGAAAACATCATGTGCTCAAAGCTCAGTCGTTGATTGGTTGACGCGGCTATCCAAACTTTAGATTTTTGAACTCTTGACGTGCCGCGTCTGACGCCCAATACCAACAAAACCAATAACAGCTAACTGCTGTCTGGGTCGGGGGAAGGAGAGGGGCGCGCTGTTGCTGCCGTTAGTGCTTCTGTAAAACATTAAAGGTGAAAAAAGGAAGAGGAGGAAACACTGGCAGAGATCAAAGCAGAGATTTGTCTCTTTTACTTTTATAAAATTGCTTGGAAATTCACTCCACTCTGTATTTTGGTTGAAAAAGATGGATTCATCTGGCAGTCTAGTGTTTGTTTGTTTTTCCAACACCTTTAACAGTTGAAATCCCTCCTCTTTCCTCTTGAATATTAGCATACGAATGGCACAGTTAGTCTGCCTTGAAACCAAGGGTGTCACAGTTTAAGCCCTCGCTGGAACTCTCGGAGGTAAGATCGCCAAATCTGTTTTTTGCCGGGTCAGGCCTGCTCAATTGGAATGGTTTATTACTGTTTATTGGGTCCATTTTAAAATTGAAATCCAAAAAATACTGGACCGGACCGTACTGGGCCGTTCAGTGGAAACGAGGCTTTGGAGTCAAACGAGTTTTGCTGCATCGTAAACCTAAACTGACTCTACCGTTTCCTCAGATGGAAGCGTCAGCATGCACACCTTTACCTGCCTGCGAGAAAGCCTTAAACCCCTGAGCTGTGGGAGCGGGCTCCTCTACCGATCATGAATGAATTTTCTTTACAGAAGAAACCAACAGAAACGGAGCAGAGCGTGTCTGAAGTGAGCAGCTCTAAACCCTCTGACTACACTTCCCTGCCAGAGCTGAAACAGATCCCAGACGATCCGTCTGCCCAGAACCCCCTTCAGTCTGCTGTGTGTCAGATGATCCCAGATTCCTCTGCAGCGGTTTCCTCCGGTTTTCCCAGCAGCCCCTGCAGGTTTTGCAGACACAATCATTTCTTCTTCACTAAGTAATCCACACCACTGGATCCACGGTGCACCCAGCATCAACTATGATTGTGCTGCGTTCACAGGACGTGGGACAGCTTGCTTTGTGTGTGTTTTGGGTTTTTTTTAGGCCTTTTTTAAGCAATCTGTGTAAAGCTTTTAAAAACTGAATCATACTTTAAATTGAAATATATCGAGATGCATGATGGCGAGATTTTCCAGGCCACAATAACAGCAATATACGATTACAGATAGAGTATGGAAACTAAATATAATCAACTCTTGGCAATGATTGATGGTGCGTTCTAAAGCAAATGCAATAGAAAATCCTTGAAGTCGAGCTCCGGGCAACATCAACTCCTCTGTGAACACTTCCTGTGACACAAAATATTCCCTTAAATTATGAAAACATCTTTAGTCAACCATTTTGAGGATGCCGTTTATGTCTTATCCTATCTGCATTCATGACACAATTCCTACGTTAAGTTTAAACACAAGCACCAGTATGCACACAGCGGTCCATAGACCTGACGGTGCAGAACAGCATCTGATGAGAACTTGTGTTTTCCATCACAGCCTTGAACCAGACCAGTTCACATCACCTCAAAGGAGCTGCAGACAGCAGCTGTCTGTCAAAGCTCCTAAAAGACGGCTGACTGGCATCTGTAATGCAGCGACTGCAATCAAATGTAGCAACAGCAGCAGAGCTGTTCCTAAGACCTCCCCAGCATAGATCAAGCAGCAATCATGACATTGTCATGTCGTAGTGTCAAGAAGTAGGAGCTTAAATAAACATCTCCAGAGTGATGAAGACTTTCCAGATCTGAAGAAGACGATGACATGCTTTAATGACAAACTGAATAGATTGGAGACCGAGGTCGATGCTCTGTTACAATTATGGCTCGACTAGGAGGAAAACCCGAAAATTGACCTGATCAGTGAAC
Source organism: Oryzias melastigma (assembly GCF_002922805.2). Taxonomy (NCBI): domain Eukaryota; kingdom Metazoa; phylum Chordata; class Actinopteri; order Beloniformes; family Adrianichthyidae; genus Oryzias; species Oryzias melastigma. The sequence continues at coordinate 649,791 of NW_023416882.1, read as the reverse complement.
ATTCCGCCATAAAGAAACACCTGGTATGATATACAGTCTATTACTGGACTGGAAATCACGTGGCACACGGCGTGACAGACATGTGACATCACTATGTATTGAGTCTTCTCAAGTAACGACTGGTGGAGGTCCGAAAAAGTACAAAAAGAAGCACAAAAGGAGACACAGTGTTTTGCAATCGACTTCAAAAACCTGGACAACAAAATAATGGAGAAGAATCAGCACAGGACAGGAATCGTATTTTAATAGAGAGAAATCAGGCTGGTAACCGTGAACTGCATGCTAAAGTGCTAGTCTGGTTCTTTGATGTATGTTTTTATTAGTGTTATTATTTGGACTAATTACTTTTTACACAACAATCAACGATTTAATTTGTCCATGGCTCATCAATCACCTTGCTCCTAACATGTTTACCACCAGCTACGGTGGCCTTTTTGGTTCAGTTGTTTCGGTCCAGGAGCGGATCGTATTCAGACTGAGGAATCTTAGAGCCAAACGAAGCTCAGTCCGATTGGAAACAAACTGAGACCACGTCAAAAGATGGGTCAGAGAGCGCTTCCTGATCTGGGACCAGGATTCGTTTGTGCGTATTCAGAATGAAACTGTGTTCCACATTATCGGGTGAAACAAAATCGGATTCACTTTAAAGGGTAACCAAACAAGTCAGTTTGAGGCTGACTCCACCCACAGCTGAAATGTGAAAGTCAAAGGGGTGGAGCTTGGGAACAGGACTGTTATCATTACTGGAGCTGCAGATCGTGGCGTGGGACTTCTGAAATGACGTGGGATTTAAATGATTTGACCAATCAGGAAATTCAACTGTAATACCTCGTTTCAACCTTTAGGGGGCAGCACACAGATGGTTTTGGACAATATTTTCAAGAAATACGTTTATTTTGAATTTGTCATAAATTTGGCGATGACCAACAGAAAGCCCATTTATAGACGTCAACAGCCAAAAAAAAATGATTTAGGGTTTGATTACCCTTTAAGAGGACAAAATGTGTCCAGTCTGAATACACCCATAAACACTCCAATACCATGAGCCTGCACTTCATTCAAAAGAGAACATAAAGATCTGAAAAAGTCTCAAACTAAGAAATTTCAACATATATAGTTGGACAGTCACAAGAAACGGCTGAAAGAGCAAGAAAAATATTTAGCTGGGTATTTTTTTCTTGGCAAATAAGTTATTATGGCCCGCAGCATCAGGTACTGATGGCAAGGACCATATTATTTTTGCTTAGAGTGAAAAAACATAAAAAGCCCTAAAAAGG
>NW_023416882.1:641274-647822 GCF_002922805.2 Oryzias melastigma | reverse complement strand
GTATCTTAATATGATTTTCTTCTTTGTACTGTCTGGTTTCCTTTATATTCTTTTTTCGGAGCTTCCCTGAAAACCTGTCGGAATTAGTGTGATGGATTTCAGGATATTTGACTCCACATTTAAAGTTATAACCATGAAGAAGTAGCTGGAAACAAAGGTCTGGATTTGGTGCCTTTGCTCCATGAAAACACACAATAAATTTGGTTTAAAAATGTTTTAAAAAGAACAACTTTCATCCAAAACAGGATTTCTTTCTTACTTCCAGTAACCTCTTATCCTGATCCAGAAACAGCATCACTGCTGCGATATGACAAGTTTTAAATACCTTACTCGGTAAGAAACCAGCATCAGAAGAGGTCGGGAAGTGTGGGGGCTTCATGAGTCTTTCCATCAGCACACTTCTTTCAGATGAAACATTTACCTTAACAATCTGAAAACTTCAAAACTCTGCTGGAAGTTTAGCAGTTAGCTAAAACTCCACCTTTTCAAGACTTTTCCAACTTTATCAGTACAAATATCAAGCAGCATAATCCTCTGTTTAAACTCATTCAGTAAACTTTCCAGGATATGTACTGAATGTTGCATATTTTCTAACGAAGAGAAACTTTGACTCAGAAGTCGGCCTGAATCGAGTCCAGCTGCTTCCAGGACGCCTGTGGCCTGGTTCAACCTGAATATAACCTAAAAATAACAGCTGCCATCTTCAAATGCACAGAGTTCAGTGTGACACATGACCCTGATTTACCTGGATAAACACTGGGGGGCTCGGCTTTAAAATCTTTTCCATCCGCCCCCCAAATTATGAATACGAATACAAATGAGCAGATGTGGTTCTAAAAAAGTCTCACATGTCGTATGCTGAGTCAGTCTACACTAAAAATAAGTAAAAGGTCTCAGGTCCTGAGTAGGAAAACACCTCTGGATTCAACCCCAAACTTCCACTCGGACTCTTGCCTTTCCTGGTCAGCAGCTTTGCTGCTGCCGAGCAGCCACCCACATTCAGGCAGGCGCTTCATTAAGTGATCACAATGCAGGAAGACCAGGAAAATCTGCTGGGGCCACAATAAAGAAGCTGCAGAGCTCGCCTCAGGAAGTTCTGAGGTTCACATCAGTTTCAGAGATGGACAGACACACCAAGAAACACTGAAACCGCACAGAACAAATCTCCTATTTATTGTCCAGTCAGTAAAAGTTAAGAAATGCTAAATTTTGAGATCAATAAGCCATGATTGGATTCAGTACACCATCAGTCCTGACCCAAGCAGAGCCTCAGGCAGGGTTCTAATCCAGGGGTGTCAAACTCCAGACCTCAAGGGCCAGCGACGTGTCCTACATGTTTCCAAACAACCTGCCACTGACGCTTCTGATTGGCTAAACACACCCGATCCAGGTAATCAGCAGCAGATAGGGATGGATTTCTGGAAAACCAGCAGGAGGTCGGCTCTCGAGGACCGGAGAGCCTGGTTTGTGCACATATGGGTGTATGGGATCCGGTTGTTAGCATTGACATGGATCACAGTTTATAAATTGTCAGTGAGCAGATTTATAAAACTTCAACAGATGAAGCAGCAGAACAGAGAAGGAAGTCAGTGACGTGCACACACACCCAGCTACAGCTGATGATAGAGGACATACATCAGGAGTCTCAAACTGGTGGCCCACAGGCCATTTGCGGCCCCCAAGTCAATCTTTTGCATGTTCAATGTTTGGATGTTCAATGTCTACTAATTAAGCTGTAGAGCTGCCATGATTAGTCAACAACTAATTTAATAGTCGATGAGTTGTTTCTATATATTAAATTGAGTCAGAGTGTAGTACAGGTGGACAAAGTTTGAGTGTTCCATTCTGATGCATCTACTTCCAGACAAATAAATCCATGAATGTCTGTGTCTTCCTCGTCCAAGCCGGTATCTGGCCCAAAAGTGCACATCTGGATTGTTCCAATGATGCTCGCCATCCATGTTGCACTGCTAATGTTGGGTGGGGTTGTGAGGGCCTGTAAGCTAGCGGGAGAACATGAAAACAAAGGGTGTAGTTTTCTAATGTTGCCCTGTAGAAACTATGTCCTAGAAAACAACACAAGTTTTTTGACTAAAATGGCAAACTCATAAGCAGCTGGTGGATGAAAGCATCCAATCTGCTTTTTAGTTAGAGAAGTGGAAAAAGTTACACGTTTGAAGTAGAGACATCAACTTTAACAATAAGCCAATCTAAGTACATAAAAGAGACGAAGTGTTAACAGAAAAAAATCCTTTAAATTTTGGTTCACTAAACAAGAACTTTATTTTGAAAGGTGGAAATGCTGGTGTTTTTGTTGAAGTGTGGTGATTGGTAGTAAGGTGGGTACGGCTGTGTGTTTGCTCTCCACAGTCTCAGATGCTGCAGCGTGACCCAATAATGAGGTCCGGCTCTGTCCACAGAGAGATGAAGCAGAACTCCCGAGGTGACTCCATGGCTTCAGTTTGTAAGGGAGAAGAAAAGAAGCTGTTTTTTCCATACTGTACATGTCAGCTGTCACGTTATTAAGTCACAAAGATGGTAATGATAGTGAAAAATACCATCATAATGCATAATTTTATGTAAACCTGCAGCAACAGATTTCTGTTAGGGGCCCTGGAAAAATTATTTTCATGGGGCCCAAAATTTCTAGCGGTGCCCCTGCAGTAATCACAGACTAAACTTAAAAATTTACAGCTTTCAAGAGAGCCACACAATCAAATTTAAAATAATTCACTTCTGTAATTGTCATAGAAAAAAAACAATACCAAAACATTTTTAAAACTAGATATATAGCATTACCTGTAATAATTCTAGTGTGAAGCCTGTAAGCTGAATGTGGCCACTGAAAATGCTAGTGCTGATAGATGAAGATGCTAGGTAACAAAAAACACTGAATCTGATAGCTATCTAAAATGTTAACAAAATGCCAAATTAGCCTAAAAACTGAAAAAAAAATTCTAAATTAGCCAAAACAGCTAGCATGTAGCTGAAATATTAGCTAAACTCCAAAATAGCCTAAAAAATGGAGAAAAGCCTAAATTAGCCAAAAAAACTAGCATGTAGCTGAAATATTAGCTAATAGGCAAATTAGCTTTAAAAATCTGTTAAAATGTCTAATTTAGCTAAAACAGCTAGCATAAGGCTAAAATATGAACTAAACTCCAAAATAGCCTAGAAATCTTTAGTAACTGTCCAAACAGTTGAAAAAGCTAGCATAAAAAGAGCTCAATATTTTAATAGTTGAAAGAGCTGAAGAGCTATAGACGTCTAAAAAACGTACAGAAGAAAAACGCTAATAATAGAGAAATAAAGAAAAAGTGGATCACTATTAAATCAATAAATAGTCTATCCTCTCCCGTCATAGTTCAGACTCTAGAAGGTGGAATAAAAAGTCCCGTTCTATGTGGGTCTCGATTGGCGTTTCTGTGAGGGGGGCCGGGCCCAATGTGGAGGTGGGCCTGATCCGGCCCGCGGGCCGTAGTTTGGGGATCCCTGATCTAAACCACAGCAGCCTCTGACATCATGACGCCTAACAGGTTTTTTCTTTGACCCTGAATGTATTCTGCCATGAGGGTCCGGCAGAGACCGCCCCGTAACAATGAAGCTGCTGGACACTGATTAAAGTACAACCTTTGTTTCAATGCTGCCTTCATACTGATGTGTTACCATGGTTACTAAACTGCTGCTAACATGTTGAAATTACAGGATGACTGTCACAAATAGAAAGCAGTTGACGCCTCCACATGTACCTTCACTGCAAATTCACTAACTGAACCTGAACCACAAGTCCGTCGGGCAGAACTGAACCAGCAGAAGGAGCCGGAAAACCAGCTTTAGATGTAGCCAGAACCCTTTCAGACGCTCCTCCCAGGTCCTAAAGTTTACTAATGGACATGATAAGGGTTGCAACTCATCTTTTTCACTCATCTTCTTCACTCATCTTTGACATTTTACTTCAAAAGAGTTTTATTTTAAAGTAAGTTAGATGAAACCTGACAGTCTTCCTCAGTTCTTCCTCACAATCATCCTGACATCGGTTCAGCTTCTGCTGAGGCACACTGCTCCAAACTCATCTCTAAATCTGACAGATGATACACAGTAAAAAGAGGTCCCGCCCCTTCCATGCTGTGGCGCTCATCACCACGAAGCTGAGAGCGCAGCAGATCACTCCCTCTGAAACGGGGATCAAACTTTGGAGTAAAATCTCCTTTGGAAACTATATACTGGTCATGAAGCTGGATGGTAAGACAACAGCCGTCCTGCATGCTTTCATGGTGTGGTTAGAGCAGGGGTGTCAAACATTAGGCCCCAAGATGATTCAATATGGCCCAGTTAGAAAGAGAAAAACATATAAGGATGTTGGGGGAAAAAAGCAAGTCTCAATCCCATTCCTGTGGTGAGTTATAGTTCTTTAAAGAAACGCACAGTTCCGCCACTAGGGGGAGCAAAAGAAATATTGGCATAACAAGAGATCAAGAAATAAACATGATCTCTTTGCAAGCATGTGTCACGTCTGGGGAAGATGCAGTTCAGTTCCCTTAGAGCCTCAACACTGTTAAGTTGCTATAATTACCAAAATGTTGCTGTCAAAAAGATAATAATAATAAGTGATTAGGCTACTAGGTTAGTTGAGGCAGTTTTTTCCAACTGAGAAAAAAACAAAAGTGAAGCTACAGATTACAAATTAACAATAGGTTCTTTTGCTATCATGTGTCTGGTCCGGCCCACTTCAGATCAGAACATGTAACCCTCAGGGATCCATTTTGGGACCAACCTTGTTAAAAATCTATATAAACAAATTCCTAATTCTGCTGCAGAGTCCCTCATTCGTTTGTACGCTGATGGCACTATTTTGTAGGGCTGGGTTGAAAAAAATCGATTCGTTGATTTGAATCGATTTAAGCTTAATAAATCAATAATAGATTCACAAAAGATATAAATCGATTTAGCATAGCTAAAGTCCACTAGCTTGATGCTAACGTTCAATAGAATTTCCCAAAGGACGGCTAATGCTAACGCTCGGGTGACCAAAAAAATTCATTGCCGACTAAATGAACATCTTTATTTACTTAAAGGCATTAATTTTCCAAACTATTCAAAGGAAATAATTTTTAAAGTAACTATTTGTGGTCTAAAACTTCGTTTTTTTCCCTCATACTATTGTCTTCTTCTTCAATAAAGTGTACTTCTACAGCGTGATCACCACCTAGTGGCCAAACTGAAACGTCCTCCAGGAGAAGCAGAACAATGTTTACAATGTTAATGATCTGAACATTTTAGTTAGAACTTCTCCTTTAGAGAATCCATGTAACACTGGATGATATTAACAATCTCATTATTTCACTGATACGTTTACAGTATGTGAACTGGATCAGATTAATATAAATATATTCAAATTAAATATTAGATTTTTATTTCTAATCAAATGAGTATACATTTGTAAACTTAAACCTGAATTGAATTGAAGAATCGAAAGATCAAAATGGAATCGATTCAGGGTCTTAAGAATCGAATCGTTTCTGGACATTATAACTGATACCCAGACCTACACTCCAGCCCTTCATTAGAGACTGCAGCATCATCACGTCAGAACAGTTTCAACGATTTACAACAGGCCTTCTCCAGTCTTCACCTCCGAATCAAAACTAAATTCATGATTTTCAGGTCAGACACCTTGTGGGGGCAGTATTCAAACCTTTAACAGCACGACACTCCGTCTCCGCTCGTACAAATATTTAGGAATATGGCTGAACAGCTCACTTACCTTTGATTATCATGTTAACATAAAAGTAGCTACGGTTAAATCAAGAATTGGCTTTCTGTGGCTTCAAACACTTTCCTTCATAAGTTAGATGTCCTCTATCACACATGCATCGGCTTCATCGCTACGGCTCCCTTTAACACCCATCACTGTGATCTAAATGATCTTGTCAAATGGTCGTCGCTCCACTCTCGCAGGCGGTTGCATCATTTACAAGACTCTGATTGGTAAAACTCCACATTACCTTCATTCCATCCTTAAAATTACTAATACTCATAGTTTGGGTTCCAGTGACTTTCTTATACCCAGGGTTCAAACCACCTTGGGCCAAAAGAATCTGAATACAGAGAAAAAATATGCTGCCCGAAAATCCCGGAAGTCCCTCCCCCTGCCAGAGCCGGCCGCAACAAAAATATTGTTTTAAGCTTTTGACCTTTACCCCATTTTTTCTCTCTTTTGCAGACCCTTTTGCTGTTTTGTTCTCTGTGGCACTCCCTGTCATAGAGAAAAAAACAGCATTTTGCAGCTCCGATCAGCTGATTCACGGAGAAAAAATCTGTTACAGTTTATTCACAGAAGATTATAGTTCTGAAAAGGTTTGAAAATATCATTTTGAAAGTGTTTTTCTAAACTTTAAGAAAATTCCGCTTACGCAATCGATGAAAATTACGATTTCTGCTTCCGGCTATGGATTGATACTGACGGCGTCTTGCATGTGACCAGAGGCCCCTCCCTAATTCTCTCTTTCTGCCCCCATGACTGGAATGAGCTGCAGAAAACGCGGAAG
>NW_023416882.1:640753-641088 GCF_002922805.2 Oryzias melastigma | reverse complement strand
AATTCCGCTTACGCATCCGATGAAAATTACGATTTCTGCTTCCGGCTATGGATTGATACTGACGGCATCTTGCGTGTGACCAGAGGCCCCTCCCTAATTCTCTCTTTCTGCCCCCATGACTGGAATGAGCTGCAGAAAATGCTGAAGTTGCAAACCCTGAAGTCTCATTAGCTGCATTTAAGACATCTTTAACAGATGTGAATTGATACAGCATTACAGACTCATGGTCCATTGGCCACAAAGACGAAACAGAAAAACAGAAAAAAGACTTAAATACCCGGTATATATATATATATATATATATATATATATATATATATATATATATATATATA
>NW_023416882.1:625155-640650 GCF_002922805.2 Oryzias melastigma | reverse complement strand
CTTTTTATTGTAATTATTAACTTAGTGCCTCCTGTAGAGTTTATATTTTCAATATTTAAATTCTTGATGTGAGAATATGTCATATTTTGATCTGTATGTAACTTATTGCTCTGTTGTTCTGTTTCTGTATTGCTGATGCGTAATCAGGTCGTCGTTGTAAATGAGAAATTGTTCTCAATCGACCTACCTGTATAAGTACAGGTCAATAATAATAATAACAGCTCAGTTTCTATCAGTTTCTGTCTGGAAATAACAAAACAAACTTATTCTGATGAAGCAAACAAATCTGCCAAAAGAAAAATAATCATATTTTTTTCTACAACTAAGATAAATCTGATAAACTAAATGTCTGTGAAACGTAGCAACCTTGTTTCCTACTTAGGGTGTGATATCATGAGTAGGGAACAAACTGACTGGGTCAGTAGGATTTAGAGTTTTGGCAGAAAACAGTTGAAGGAGCACAGACACAGACAGAGCCTCAGTAAAGATGCAACATATCATTTGGCAGCTGAAAGTTTTGAAAGCATTCTTCACTCTGCTGTAAACAGTATTACCACTTCTGCAACTCTGACACATCACACCAACAAAAACCTCAACAAGTGCTTTTGCCCTGTGACAGGCAGGTGGCGTGTCCAGGGTGTACCAAGAGTAGGCGGAACAGGCTCCAGCAACCCTGTGACCCCGAAAGAGATATAGCAACTAAAGAAAATGGATGTTTGAAAAAAGCTTGAAGCAGAAAAAACTGTTATTTCATGGTACATATTTTCACTAGATTATCTCACATTAGCCCTGATTAGCATATCATTTTTTTTCGGATACAGAAAGTTGAGGACCCCTGATTTAATGTGAACAGCCAACATGTAAAAAAACATCAAGTTGGGGACACCCAAAGCTTAAAAAAGTGACGCGGAGGAGTCCCAAACCATACGTCCACGTATGACGAGCTGGGAGTGTGAATGTGTTGCTTCATCATCCTCTGAGTGGCATTTATCACACATCACAGGTACTCCAGAAAGCCTACAGACTGCAAATAATATATCTGCTTGAAGACTCTTGCTTACTGACCCTGTCTGTGTGCACGTGAAAGTATGAGTGAACAAACATGTGTGTAAGTGTGCATGTAAATGTGCACGTGTGTGTGGAAGAGCATGAGTGTGCGTCAGAGCGTTTTTATGTGCAAGCATGTGTTTTGTGTGTATGTTTGCTTATGTGCTTGTGTGCATGCATGCTTGTGCATGTGAGTGTGCATGTGAATGTCCATGAATTGGGTTGATAAGATCAATTAATTGATCTAAATCAATTTAGGCTTAATAGATCAATAATCGATCCGTAAAAGTAGCGATCGATGCTAACGTATAATGGAATTTCCCATAGCATGCTAACGCTCAGTCGACCTAAACGTACATTCCTGACTTAATAAACATCTTTATAAATTCATAGGCATGAATTTTCTAAACTCTTTTAGGGAAATGTTTTTAACCATTTGTGGTCTAAAACATAATTTTTTGCTCATTATTTCATCTTCTTCATCTGGAATAAGATATAATCCTATGGCGCGATCGCCACCTAGTGGCTAAACTAAAACACGTCCGGCCCTCCGAATAATTCTATCCGGCCCTCCAGATCATTTTATTTTATTGTTATTAATGACCCGATGTTATCTTGTGCTCATTTCTAGCTTGTTTAATTTTGACAAAATATCATTTTATGGAGGGTAAAATATAGAAAGTTATTTAAAGTTTAAGTTAATTTATTCCGGAATAATATTCCTGCATTTTTATTATTCATGATTATGTTAAAAAGTTACAGTTTCAAAGTTTTAAAACTTGGCATTTTGCTAGATTGTTTGACTATTTTGCGGTTTGCTAATTTTTGCTAGCTGTTTGGGCTAATTTAGGCTTTTTTTCCGTTTTTTTAGGCTATTTTGAAGTTTAGCTAATATTTTAGCAACATGCTAGCTGTTTTGGCTAACTTCTTTTTTTTATACTAATTTGGCGTTTAACTAATATTTTTGCTGGCTATCAGCTCTAGCGTTTATCAGCTAGCATCTTCAGCTGTCAAATTCAGCTTACAGCATTCACACTAGCATTATTATTGTAGGTAATGCTATATATCTAGCATATATCTAGCATCTATATAATTATGTTAAAAAGTTATGGTTTTAGAGTGTTCAATAAATCTTTATCCTGTTCGGCCAGTGATCTAAGGTGTGTTTTGGATTTTGCCCCCTTGTGTGATTGAGTTTGACACTCATTCTCTAGGAGAAGCAGAACAATCATTAGAGCTTCTCTGTTTTAGAATCAGTGTAACACTGTATGGTCTTAACAATCTCAATATAATTTCACTAATACATTTTTAAATATGTGAACTGTGTCAGATTATTATGAAAATCTTCAAAACATATATATAGATTATTAATGTATTTCAGGAGTGTATAAATGTGTAAACTTAAATTGAATTGAATCAAATTGAGAGGATCAAGGAGGATTTTGGAAGTTATTTAGCCCTAGTTTTTGTTCAAGTATGTGTGTCTTTGTGCGGGTCTTTAAAGATGCTGTGTGGGACATCTTTGCTCTGTGAAAGTCAGACTGGACTTACGAAGGCCAAGCACCAGATTCAGAAGACTAAACGTGAGGATGGAGGTGAGAAGTCTGAGGTCTGGAGTGGGAGTGGCCCTGCAGCCTGAGAGCAGAGGAGCAGCAGGACGTGAACAAACGTGAAGTGAAGGACGCCTGAAGGAACACTCCTCAACCTGGAGCGGCGGGACGGACTCCAGCAGCCATGAACCAGCATCTCTGACACATAATGAGTGTCTGCTAATAAAAATTCAATCCAAAGGGAATTTCATTAAATAAAAAAGTTTGAAAATGTGGCATTGTGGGAGATGGAGTACCATAAAAATAAAACTATTTAAAATTTATTCTTGTATTAATTTATTTTATGGTGTGTGTCTGATGCTTTTCTCACCACAAACTAACGCCACAAGCGCGTGCGTCCGTCCTGACGTCAGCGCCGGTCGCACGCGCTCACGTTCAGAAGCGAGGTGTGACAGATCACCCCACAGCTGCCCTCTGGCGGACAGGGTCGGTACTGCGCCGGCAGCTGTCTGAGGAGCTCCATCATCTGCATTGATACGACCGCACGCCGGCGCGGCGCTCTGGTCACGCACAGCCCCGCACATCACGAGGGCCAAGCCAGACACAACTTCCACACGCACGCTCACGCACAACTTCTGCAGACTGTGTCTGCTGCATCACCTGCCCGCTCAGGTGATGCACACAACTTCATGACGTCAGTGAGACATTTTCACCTCCAAGTCAGACATCAGAGGAAAGCGGCTGTCACGGACAACCGGCGGCGGTCAAACTTCAGCTGCACTTCGACTCACCTTGAGCGGCCGTTCCTCGGGTGCTGAATACACTTGCTATCAAAGTGGCCACATACCAAATCATAGTATTGTTACCGGCCAGAAAAAACCCTGCTCATATCTCAAAGCCCCTGCGGTGACGCGCTCTGCGGTCTGTCGGTCGGACGGACGGACGCACGCGGGCCGGGATGCTGCTTTCACTTCCAGCCGAGCCCCGGACACTCTTCCATCGGCGGATGCCCCTCGCTCTGCCCCTCTCCTCCTCCGCGCGCCGCTCGCATCCTGACACAGATCACCTGCGCCAATGGGACCACACCAGGCAGCGCGAGCCGCTCCCGCCTCCGCCTCCGTTTCACCGCGCGCGTGGGCGGGACCGGCCACATGATTGGTTACCTGCGCTGTCGCTTTTGCATCTCCGGCGGTGCGTTCACGTCCGAGATCAGGCTCGGAATTCTAGTTGCTGCTCTTTTTGAAACCTCTTCGACCTTTTTCTGCTCATCAAAGGAGACTTTTCTCACAGTGTGACTACTGATGAACCGTTTGAGTCTATATTTCTAAAAAAAATAAAATTATAAAATTTAAAAACAAGACGAATTCAAATTCATAAATACATAGTTATCATCTCCACACACACACACCAGTCTGAAAATAATACCACAATGTCACCGTGAAGACAGCAGCCCTCGAGGCTTTAGTGAAATGATAACTACTATTTCCTATTTTGTCAGGGATCGTGAACGCAGCAGTAGAGGGACCCGTTTCAAGGTGGGTTGGAGTGTGAAGTCATAGAGCTGCAGTATCATCCTGCGCAATAAGATGAGAGGAATCCTCCAACCAGAGCATCATCATCATCATCATCATCACATGCAGTCAGACAGACTGGATGAAGATAAGTTCTCCATGCATGTAAATCCCATAAAATCCACCCAATCTGTGTCATGACTCCAACTAAAGACATCTGTGAAGTTTGTCATGCTTCCACTGACTTTATGTCATTCTCACATTTGGACCACAGGAGGCTGGGATCCAATCAGATGAAGTCTGCGGAGACAAAATAGACTCACCCTGATTTATGTTTTCATATTCTTGATTTGTGCATAACTTTGGATTTGCGTGTGTATTCTTGATTTGTAACTCATATATTACATTTTGTGCATAAACACAAAAATTACAAAATACAATTTATATACGCACAAATTAAAACTACAACAGCTTGAAACTAAACTTGCAAATCTTTAAAAATTACACACAAACCACTTGTTACCACACACAAAACCACACATATACACAACTCTTTACGTTTCAGAGATTCATCCGTGAGTGATGCTTTTAAATGCTCCTAGAATGCTGGGTCATCACAGTTTTCTTATAAGCCGTTTTGAACTTAGACGAGTGAAACTTGACAATTACCCACTTTCTTAAACAGATATTCAGAATAATAATTATAAAAAAGTCTAAACAAGTGTTTTCTACATTTTTTCTATATTTTTCTAAATAAGTTACTTTCGACCAGAATTGTTTGCATTGACTGTATAAGAGGCGGCTGAGGGGGGGCACGCTGGTCTGGTCTCCCGTGAAGCTACTCCGTTGCAAACACGGAGGCAGAATGCGGCGATAGCAGCGCCGGACCCTTTTAGATAGGGCTGTGGGTCGTTATTTAGGTGGCGATCCAATTCGATTCACAAATCAAATCAAACCACGATGCTTACTCTTTAATACGGTGTTTTGAAAATTAAAATTCTTCTTCTTCTTTTCCTTTCAGCTTTTCACAGTGAATCAGTTTCCTCCATCTGAGCCTGTCTTCAGCATCCTCCAGTCTAACACCAGCCACCTTCATGTCTTCATTCACTGCATCCATAAACCTCCTCTTTGGTCTTCCTCTAGACCTCTTTCCTGCAGCTCTAGACTCAGCATCCTTCTACCAATATATTCACTGTCTCTCCTCTGAACATGTCCAAACCATCTCAGTCTGGCCTCTCTGACTTTATCTCCAAAACCTCTAACATGTGCTGTCCCTCTGATGTATTCATTCCTGATCCTATCCATCCTGGTCACTCCCAAAGAGAACCTCAGCATCTTCATCTCTGCTACCTCCAGCTCTGCTTCCTGTCTTTTCTTCAGTCCCACTGTTTCTAGTCCAAACAACATGGCTGGTCTCACCACAGTCTTGTACACCTTTCCTTTCATTTGTGCTGAAACTCTTCTGTCACACATCACACCTGACACTTTTCTCCACCCATTCCAACCTGCTTGCACTCTCCTCTTCACTTCTTTTCCACACTCTCCATTACTCTGTACTGTTGACCCTAAATACTTAAACTCCTCCACCTTCTTTATCTCTTCTCCCTGTAACCTCACTCTTCCACTCTGGTTCCTCTCATTCACACACATGTACTCTGTCTTACTGCGGCTAACCTTCATTCCTCTCCTTTCCAGGGCAAACCTCCACCTCTCTAACTCCACCTCCACCTGTTCCCTGCTCTCACTACAAATCACAATATCATCTGCAAACATCATAGTCCATGGTGATTCCTGTCTAACCTCATCCGTCAGTCTGTCCATCACCATTGCAAACAGGAAGGGGCTCAGAGCTGATCCCTGATGTAATCCCACCTCCACCTTGAACTCCTCTGTCACCCCTACAGCACACCTCACCACTGTCTTACAGCCCTCATACATGTCCTGCACTGCTCGGACATACTTCTCTGTCACTCCAGACTTCCTCATACAATACCATAGTTCCTCTCTGGGCACTCTGTCATAAGCTTTCTCCAGATCTACAAAGACACAGTGGAGCTCTCTCTGACCTTCTCTGTACTTCTCTAATATTGAAAATTAAAATTACAGGTATTAAATTACCATCATTTTATTTAGAACAGGAGATCAGAATGAACAAAAATTATAAAAACACCAAGATTTAGATAGAAATGGTGTTTGTTTATTTTATTTTTTTTTGTCAACCTACTGGTTAAGTTGAGGCAATTACATAAACAATATAAAAAGCATAAGCATAGTTGGTTTTTTTTTCGATCATTTGCATTGATATGCGGCGAGTCGCGTCAAAAAAACACAACTGTTTGGTCACGGCTCACGAGACATGAGTCAAGCGAGCCACCCGAAATAGGTCGGAGGTTTTTGCAGCGCTAGCCCCTGCTGACATTCGGGGTGTTACCTGTGGTCATTCACCGCATCATTACAAACTGCTTCTTTCTCAAAATGAAGAAAATGATCACTGTGGCTAAAAAGAAGATGTTGGTTTTAAGACTGAAACCTCTGTTAGTCTGGTTAGCACCTTGCTTGGCACCATCTGGACTCAGTGCGGGGGGTGGGTGACAGGAGGGTCCTGCAGAGACTGTCATCAATGCTGGACAATGAGTCCCACCCCATGCAGGAGACTCTGTCTGCCCTGGAGAGCAGCTTCAGTGGCAGGCTGCTCCACCCTCGGTGTGTGAAGGAGAGATTCAGGAGATCTTTTCTTCCTGCGGCTGTCAGACTGTACAACCAACTATTCTGATCACCATGTGCAATATCTGTAACTCTGTAACAACAATATTTATTACCCCTAATTACTGACCACTTGACTGTGCAATAGCTGTATATACCTGTACATACCTACCTACACTTAACTGTGCAATAACTGTCAATATGCTATATATTACTGATTATTCTTTGTATATTGCATCTTACTGCTTAGCTCTTCTTATAACTTAAGGGTATCCCATCGTCTTAGCTCTTTATAATGTATAACTTATTTTATTCTTATCCTCTCACCTATTTCTGTACCTGCGCTGTTGCATATTGCAATTTCCCCACTGTGGGACTAATAAAGGTTTTCTTAATCTTAATCTTAATCATCAGTGTGTTAATGTGTGTGATTGTGACTTTAAACCCTTATTGAAGGTAAAAAAGTACATCAGTATGCTCTAGACCACTTTGTTATGTGGTAACACGTAAAACCTCAGAACAGTGAGTTGACTTTACAAATGATGAGAAAACTTCACACTGAGCAGCAGAGGAGCTTTTGTATTGGAGTGTAGGAGGTTAGAGGCTATCACACAGCTGGAGAGTGGTTTATTCTGTGGGAGGAAGTGAACGTCATGGAAGTACGGTGGCTGTGGAGGGGAACGCTGTCTGTGGGCTCTTGCTTCTAGATTTGACCACCCTGCAGTGCCTGATGGAGGAGAGGGTCTGCTTGTGAGGGGGCGGTGTCACTGCAGGTATTATTCACTCTCCATGACTGTGCACACCTGCTGTGGTTTATGTGCTCAGCTCACTGAGACTGGTGCAGCTGGATGATGCTGAGGCCTGACTTCCTTCCTAGATTCCAGTTCAAGATGAAATTTTCAAGATTTTTTGAACTACATTTTTTTCAGAATAAACTAGACTTTGAGAGATTGTGGAGTTTCCCAAAGCTCAAACAAAAAGCAAAACACACAGAAGCCAAAATCTGAAATCATTTACTCCAAAACCAAACCACGAATTATTTTGATGATTTTTCTATTGGAAAAAAAATCAAAATACATTTTTATGATACTTGCTCAACATTAATGACTTCTAATGCAAAATAATCTGCACACACACCAACAAATGATTCATGGGGGTACGTGGAGCTTAAATAAAACAACATTTTAAGCACAAATATTTAAGTTTGCTTGATAAAGTTATAAAAGTGAGTAGTAACTTATTTAAAGAAGTGAGTTGAACTAAGAATGTGTTAAAGTTCTTAGAACATTATTTTTTGCGAATATTTAACTATCAGTTTTGTGTTCACTCTAGTCATGGTAAACTCAATTCCTTTTACTGAATCGAATTTTAATGAGTCACTCACCAAAGTGAATCAAGTCATTTGAGTCATTTGAGTCATTTGAGTCATTTGAGTCATTTGAGTCCCTTACCCAGAGAGTACAAAGTAAGACATGTTAGGCCCAAATTAGTCTTATTACTAAATTAATTATTAGAAATTAAAACAAATCATTTTATTGTGGGGCAGAAAAAAAATCATTTCAAATGAGAAACTTATTTTTCTGTCTTTAATAAAACAAATTCATTATCTGGAAAAACAAAAATAAATAAAATGCAAATATTCTTAATAATGATTCTTATAATCTATGAGTTTTGTAGTTTTATTGCATTATTGCAGCAATGAACTTGGCAAGTTGGATACCAAGGTGAGTTTATGTTTTTGAAAAGTGGTGGAATTGTTTCATTTTATTTTATTTGCTTTGCAAGACAAACAATGAAGAATGAATTTTATAATATGGCAACAGTTAGGGCAATGCAGCAGCTCCTCCCGGTAAAATAGGCTGAAAAGCTAAAGGTATGCTAAGGCTAAGATAAGCTAAGCTAAGCTAAGTAGCCCTGACTCATGATTCAGCTCAGTGAGGCGCTGTTCAGTGATCCGGTGAATCATCAATCATTCACTCGCTCATATGATTCAGCCCGAAATGAGGTGACTTGTTCAGTCATGAGTCCTGACTCAAACCTGCCCATATGTTTGAGCCCAGACTCAGAGAGCTGCAGCAAAGGGACAGATTCTCAGGAAGGGAGGGGTGAGGACTGAAGCGTGTTAGCGGTGCTGCTCAAAGCCATGGAGTGATTCTGTTGTGTTCTGAGCTTTGTTCTCACTTTTCATAGCGAAGAGGAAAAACTGTTTTGTTACAGTGATAAGCTGGATATTTTTCTACAAATGTAAATTGTTTGTTGTGGAAGGAAATGAGTTAGTTAATGAGTCATTGAGGAAGATAAATCATGATTCTCGAGTCAGTAAAGTGACTCACGAGTTTTGAACGATTCACACCAGTTCACTCAACAACAACAAAATATTAAGTAGGTGAAACTTGACTTCATGTTGAGCATTTTTTTAAAAGCTGGGGCAGCCACATCAAAAGACAGACCGCAACGGAGGAGAAACTGAGCAGCCAAATTAAGGACTTTGTTCTCTGGTAAGTACTTATTTTAAAATGTAAAAACAGATTCAGTTAAAATATGATCTTTCAACTGTGTCGCATGAGCTTCAGGAAAAAAGAACTTGCTCCAGCTGACTTGTTTTCTCCTTGCTAATGTAGACTTTTAGCTAGCGACTGAATTCTGATTCTCTTAATTTTTATCGTTCTGTGAAATAGCGAGAGGCTACATTATATTTAAATAAGAATATAACTTAGTAAGTATTCAGTGACATTTTAATCTCAAGTTTGTCTATGACAGTTAACTCAAGCTGAAAGTCTCGACTGGGTTATTTATTCAGTTCTGGTGTTATTTGCCTGTAGAAGTAAACCATTTTGTAAGTTCTTAAACATCTTCATCGAATAATTTAAATGCATAACCACTATTCATCTGGAGGTTTCATGTCAAATCCATTACTTTCCACTACTCTTCAAAAATAATGTGTCTGGATTCCACAAGAGGAAGAGCCACAAAAATGGAAATTTAGTTGATTGAATACGAGTTTGAAAAGATAAATTAGGTTCAAGCCAAACACCAAGATATTTGAATAACTTTGTTTCCTCTATAGAAGAATCTAAGAAATACAAATTAAGATTTAAGCCATCTGGGTTTGCAGTATTTGTTTGAAAGATCATAGAATAAGATTTGGTTTTATTCCAAATAAGCTTCTTTCAAGTTAGTCAATGTTGAACTGAGTTGAAGTCGTGCTGCAGACAATCATTAATGTCTGTGATGTTTGGCTCGGAGCAATAGATTATTGTATCGTCAGCATAAAGATGAATATTACAGCTGAGCAGAAATTCGGAGGGTCGTTGATGAAAGTGGAAAATAGGAGCGGTCCTAGAGAAGAACCTTGAGGAACACCTTTATAGATTCCCACAAGGTCTGACTGAGAGCCCCAAAACAACACACACTGGCGGTGGTGAAGGTAAGAATTAAACAAAAGGAGATGAATGATAGAGGCCAATTGAAATGTATCTACAAGAAGATAATGATCAACTAAATCTAATGCTTTAGAGAAGTCAAGGACAAAAGTAACACACATTAACAACATTAGAATGTCGCTGGTGAATTTCATGAGAGCAGTACTTGTGGAGAAATGTTTTCTGAATCCTGACTGGTGCTGAGAAAGGATGATGTTCGAGGCAAGAAAATATAATTGATTAAAAATGAGTGTCTCAAAAATGTTAAAGAAAAATGTGAGAGATGGGTTTAGGAGAGAATGGGAGAGAAGAAGATTCTCCCTTGTGCTTTTGTCTCCTGTTATGTGTCTACTTCAGAACATTTCGTTAGGGAGCATGATCTGGCAATGATGCTTTCCATGAAAATTTAAGAACAGATTACGGTGAAAATCACTGTTTTTGGTCTGAAAGACTCACGTTGACATTTCTGTCACCTCAAGACTTCAGTGAACTACATGAGAGCCATTATGCACACACAGGAAAACACAGGACAGTTTAATAGTGACCAAAAACAAAACTAGGACTTTTCCATCTTCGATTCAATGTATTTATGTGGAATCACCTCACAGTCAAAGCAATCTCAAACCATACAGAGATGACAACAGAAAATGCCAAATATGAGGTAAAAAGGTTGAGATGGTCTCAGTCATGCTAGCCTCAGGACGCCACTTCAGCTGTGAAGCTGCTCTTTGATTCTGTTTATAGGTTCTTTGGAAGATCTTTGTGTTTTGTGGTTCAACAAAACATTAGTCTCACTGAGAGCAGCTCTCTGTACAATAACTGCAATGAAAGTGATTGTAAATGGTGCTACTTCGTTTCCAGAACACCTGTGCGTGATGACTCTTAGTGTGTGTGACATGACTCAGTGGCTCATTTCTCCTTT
The DNA here is from genome assembly GCF_002922805.2 of Oryzias melastigma. Taxonomy (NCBI): domain Eukaryota; kingdom Metazoa; phylum Chordata; class Actinopteri; order Beloniformes; family Adrianichthyidae; genus Oryzias; species Oryzias melastigma. Next base: position 629,495 of record NW_023416882.1, on the reverse strand, counting down.
TGTGGACCAGAATGGTGAATAATCATGACTAACATGAGTGACCTTTCTGGCCCAGCCAACGCCATGCATGACGAGCAGCCTCCCACCAACGGCTGACGCAGGAGAGAACCCCGTTGTTGCTGTAATCGCCAGGTTTTCTGCTCTCAAATTAAAACTTTTTATCCATTTGACATGAAATGGAGAAAAGTTAGAATACATTTGATTTAGAAAGACAAAGTTTCTGTATTCATTGACCGTTGCAGTTCTGCAGATGGGCTGTGCTTCTCAAGTTTTTCTTTTAATAGTAGGTAGACAGAGTGAATCCACCTGTTTTAACAATCCCACGGTAGGTCTGCAGTACCTGAAGCCTGTCCACAGTTTGACATGAAGCAGAAGCATCAGTGGATAGTGCTCAACACCAGGGGTGTAATCAATTCGACTATATATCACAACATTTCGTTTGGCGATACCTGTATCGATATAAATTCGGACAAGACAATATTAAATTAACTTTTTATGAGCGTCCTTCAGCGTCTTACTTTTGTTTTCCACCTAAACCCCCGACCGCTAGATGAAAGCAGAACACACTGAGCCTCAACCAAATCAACACCAGCTTGTGTCAAATGTTCTGTCTGCCTAGTTGTTTTGGTTGTTATAAGACATGTACTACTTTTTACTTGGGATTGGTACCCAATTGAAACTCTGTGCCACATTGCTGTCAGTATCATATAAAAACACGGATTGCGGAGCTTCGTAGCGGCTCAGATAAGAACGAGTGAAGCAGTGCAGCAGTGCAGTGGGTCATGCATGGAGCCTCAGTCAAAATGCTGTCAGTGAGGCGGGCCAAAGTTCTGCTGGACTTCGCAGCTATAGATTCTAGTTCATAGACCTGATAGATCAGAGTGACCTGTACAACACCCGGAAAAAGGCCATCATCGTGAGTGAAATATGTGTTTACTTCTGCATAAGAGAAAACGAAGCTGCAGTACAGACTGTCCTGTAAATAAAGCATCTTCGCCACATTCAGTCACTCTAATTCGTTCTTTTGTCACACTGAACTGTTTCTGGAAAAAATTGTCCCTTTTTTCCCCTTTATTTTTGAAGCACCTGTTCAAGCACCGTTCAGGCTTAAGTTAAAATTAAATGCTAGATTTAGCAAAATTGTAAACAAACAGCACTTTATTTCCTCTATCATATTTTTAGAACCTCATTGGTTAAGGCTCATTAATTCAAATGTTTTTCTCATGCTGAAAAAACATTTTGTTGTTGAATCAGATAATGTTGATTGTTCCCTTTAAGAACAAATATTTCTTAATTTACCAAAAGAAAAACACCATGAATCTGCTTGGATAAAAACAACTTGTATTTCAGATACAGTTGCAGTGCTTAGTGTTGGGATCATTAAATAAAATTAATTTGACCAGAAAACATAAATGAGTCAGCCTCACTGTACTGACTGTACTCCTCACTGACAGCATGGTGGTGGGGGGCCATGTGCTTCTCTGGATGACTCACTGTTGACACATCAAGTCAAATTCATTTTGTGTTTCCTGCTGTGTTGTCTAATGTTTAAACTTGTTTTATGGTCTGAAACCTGTCGGTCTGAGTAGAAGCAGACATACTTATCAACAGATGAACATAAGCATCTCAATAAACGGTTTGTCTGCTGTACAAAGAAAAAAATAATAAATTGAGCTTTTTTCAGACATATTGAGAACTATACTAATACTATAGTCCTGTTAGTGAGTCAGAGAGAGAGTACGGGGTTCCAGAGTAAAGAGGAGTTTAAGAAGTTTTTTGGGTAAATACATTTTACTGAGAGGAAGAAGAGAAAAATAAAAGGAGGACATTAAACATCCACAAAAAAACAGCTACAGGCAAGTGGGAAGAGTATCAATTCCAAAGTATTGAAATATTGATAAAAATATGTAGCCCATGTAGTCTTTGTTTTATTAATTTAACCAAAATCTTCCTTGTTATCTAACTGTGTTGTTTATCTGAGAAAGTTCTGAGGGAAGACTTTTATTTTGGTGGTTGCGCTACTTCCTGTTTGTTCGCGGCATTCCCTTCAGTCTGTGGGAACAGCCAAGAGGAGGTGAGCAACAAGCTCTTGCTATTTCAAAAGGCACAAGAAGTTAACGTAAAGTTTTAAACATCGAAATATATTGTTAATAAGTTAAAACGTTACAATTTATCCTTGAATGTCTTGTGAAATGTGTTTTTAATTGTAAATGCAGCACTGTGAATCCTGCTAATGCTAGCAGCGGGACTTGCGCTAGTAGCATGTGACCACCATGGTTGTGGATTTTCTCTGCCATCTTTTACGTTGTGCATATAAGAGAGGCCAGAAGTGATTGTTTATTACCGAGGTGAAGTTAGTTGGATATTGGAAATTCGACAGACATTCGCTCTGGGCGTAGTTAGGGACCGTCAACAAATTAAAGTTTTACCATCAGCAAATAAAGGTTTTTCTTCAATAGCTTCTATGTTTTTATACTTAAATGGTCCTAATCACTCTAGAATAATAAAGTTAGCTCTGACCTATCGGGGTCAGCAATTAAGATTCATTTTGGATGCTTTTCCTATTTTTAGTCATTTTTTTACTGTAAATTTAAACATTTTTTTTTCAATAGCTTTCAGGTTTTCATAACTAATTGGTCCAAATCACTCTAGAATATTGAAGTTAACTAAGATCTATCGGGGTCAGCAATTTAGATTCACTTTGGAGGCTTTTTCTATTTTTGTCAATTTTCTACTGTAAATTTACGCGTTTTTTTCAATAGCTTTCAGGTTTTCATAACTAATTGGTCCAAATCACTCTAGAATGTTAAAGTTAACTAAGATCTATCGGGGTCAGCAATTTAGATTCACTTTGGAGGCTTTTTCTATTTTTTGTCAATTTTTTACTGTAAATTTACGCGTTTTTCTTCAATAGCTTCCACGATTTTATAACTAATTGATCCAAATCACTCTAGAATATTGAAGTTAACGAAGATCTATCAGGGTCAGCAATTAAGATTCACTTTGGAGGCTTTTTCTATTTTTTGTCAATTTTTCACTGTAAATTTACGCGTTTTTTTCAATAGCTTTCAGGTTTTCATAACTAATTGATCCAAATCACTCTAAAATATTGAAGTTAACTCAGATCTATCGGGGTCAGCAATTTAGATTCACTTTGGAGCCTTTTTCAATTTTTTTTGTCAATTTTTTACTGTAAATGTACGCGTTTTTTTTCAATAGCTTTCAGGTTTTTATTCCTAATTGGTCCAAATGACTCTAGAATGTTAAAGTTTGCTAAGATCTATCGGGGTCAGCAATTTAGATTCACTTGTTATGCTTTTTCTATTTTTTGTCAATTTTTTACTGTAAATTTACAAGTTTTTTTTCAATAGCTTTCAGGTTTTCATAACTAATTGGTCCAAATAACTCTAAAATATTGAAGTTAGCTAAGATCTATCGGGGTCAGCAATTTAGATTGACCTTTGATGCTTTTTTTATTTTTAATCAATTTTTTTACTGTAAATGTACACGTTTTTTTTCAATAGCTTTCAGGTTTTCATAACTAATTGGTCCAAATCACTCTAGAATATTAAAGTTAGCTAAGATCTATCGGGGTCAGCAATTTAGATTCACTTTGGAGGCTTTTTCTATTTTTTTGTCAATTTTTTACTGTAAATTTACGCGTTTTTCGCATCAAAGGTCAATCTAAATTGCTGACCCCGATAGGTCTTGGTTAGCTTTAACATTCTAGAGTGATTTCTACCAATTAGTTATGAAAACCTGAAAGCTATTGAAAAAAAAACGCGTAAATGTACAGTAGAAATCTGACAAAAATAGAAAAAGCATCCAAAGTGAATCTAAATTGCTGACCCCGATAGATCTTAGTTAGCTTTAACATTCTAGAGGGATTTGGATCAATTAGTTATGAAAACCTGAAAGCTATTGAAAAAAAAAGTTTAAATTTACAGTAAAAAATTGATTAAAAATAGAAAAAAGATTCAAAGGTGAATCTAAATTGCTGACCCCGATAGATCTTAGCTAACTTTAACATTCTAGAGCAGGGGTCGGCAACCCAAAGTGTTGAAAGAGCCACTTTGGACCAATACAATAAAAACCAAATGTGTCTGGAGCCGCATATATTGAAACAGCTTATAAAAGTCGTACACTGAAGGTAACACATGGAGAATGTGTCGAATAAACGATAAATTCTCCTGCTGCGTGTCCTCGTGTCATATATGTTATATTTTTGGCCTCATGACTAGTTGGTGAGATGTTGCAGCGTCAAACTATCTGACAAAAGCTGAATAGCCTCATAATGAACATTTGAGCTTTTATTTTGACATCCCTCAATGACACAACGA
>NW_023416882.1:611059-624298 GCF_002922805.2 Oryzias melastigma | reverse complement strand
GGGTCCTCACAGTGTCGGCTGTTCTGTAGTTCGGAGCTGTTAAAAAAATGGTAGTCAAAATGTTGACGCCAACTAGTCTCCATGGCCTGCGTGTGCGCCTCTTCCTCCAATCACGAGGGATCATACAATGTTTGGGACACAAGTGATGTCTGGATTAAATCTGCCAGTAATCTGTGGCTCTGCTCTCACCCAAATCGCAATAAAATATTTCCTTCCAACAATTTAAATTACTTACGAAACATTTTTGAAAAAGCGCCACTGAGCCGCAAGGAAGTGCTTGAAGAGCCGCATGCGGCTCCGGAGCCGCAGGTTGCCGACCCCCGTTCTAGAGTGATTTGGACCAATTAGTTATGAAAACCTGAAAGCTATTGAAAAAAACGCGTAAATTTACAGTGAAAAATTGACAAAAAATAGAAAAAGCCTCCAAAGTGAATCTTAATTGCTGACCCCGATAGATCTTCGTTAACTTCAATATTCTAGAGTGATTTGGATCAATTAGTAATAAAATCATGGAAGCTATTGAAGAAAAACTTGTAAATTTACAGTGAAAAATTGACAAAAAATAGAAAAAGCCTCCAAAGTGAATCTAAATTGCTGACCCCGATAGATCTTAGCTAACTTCAATATTCTAGAGTGATTTGGATCAATTAGTTATAAAAACCTGAAAGCTATTGAAAAAAAACGCGTACATTTACAGTAAAAAATTGATTAAAAATAGAAAAAGCATCAAAGGTGAATCTAAATTGCTGACCCCGATAGATCTTAGCTTACTTTAACATTCTAGAGTGATTTGGACCAATTAGTTATGAAAACCTGAAAGCTATTGAAAAGAAATGCTTAAATTTACAGTAAAAAATTGACAAAAATAGAAAAAGCCTCCAAAGTGAATCTAAATTGCTGACCCCGATAGATCTTAGTTAACTTCAATATTCTAGAGTGATTTGGACCAATTAGTTATGAAAACCTGAAAGCTATTGAAAAAAAATGTTTAAATTTACAGTAAAAAAATGACTAAAAAGAGGAAAAGCATCCAAAATGAATCTTAATTGCTGACCCCGATAGGTCAGAGCTAACTTTATTATTCTAGAGTGATTAGGACCATTTAAGTATAAAAACATAGAAGCTGTTGAAGAAAAACCTTTATTTGCTGATGGTAAAACTTTAACTTGTTGACGGTCCCTAACTACGCCCAGAGCGAATGTCTGTCGAATATCCAATATCCAACTAACTTCACCTCGGTTTGTTTATTCTCTGTTTGTGTGTTTTCACAGTAAACCCTCATGTCTGGATGGCAATTACTGAGTGAGACTCATTATTAAGAGACACAACGCAAAAGATTTTAGCCGGCGGTTCCCTGCAGCAAGAGTGTGAGCTACACATACATCACCAAACTTGGTATTGACTACTCTTTTAAAGTATCTGTTACTTATTTTTAAATTAGAAAATAAAAATCTATTTGTCATTTTTTAAATATTTTTGATTATTGGGTAAGCTAATCCAATGTTTTGTGCTGAAACACCCCCAGCTAACGGCTCCATTAGTCAATTGACCAGGACTGTGAGTTGTGTGTGTTACCCTGAGCAACAACTCAGCACAACATGAGCAGGGGATTTTAGAAATACTGTTTTTGTATTTTAAACCTTGAACATTAAAGTTGTTATCTAGTCTGTTTTTAATAGAATGGTTTTTAGGATAAAGAAATGAAAAAATTAAAACAATAAAAATGTAAAATTAATCAATATCAGTATTTTGTATAGAATATTCTATACAAAATGCAATCTGTATTCTATTAAATCTTCTGTGTGCTATCCTACAATAGATGCGGTTTTGGAGCAGAAATGACATCACAATAACCTCTCTTACTCAAACTCAATCATGTCCTGGTAGCCAATGGGGTCAAAGCTCCACCCTCACAAAAGTTAGCCTCAATGGAAAATCTGAATTGCAATTGTAAACTGAGGGCTGAAAGTGAAAAGGCACCAAAACGAAAAACAAAAGACCAGCGGTTAATATAATCATTATTTTTCATTTAGTTACACTTGTAAGTTTATAGTGTGTTTCAATTCAAGTCTCAAATTTAATTATTTTTTTAAATTACAGCAATTTATTCAAGTTTACAATGTGTACTTTCAAATTTAAAACTGTTTTCAAATTCTCTCACTTTTAAAATGTATTTTCTGGTTTTTGATTCATTTTAAGATAATTCTGGTTTGACACTATTAATAGGGAAAAATTAGACATTTAGAATCAATGCAAAAGTGTCTAGAAAGTTGTTTGCCCTGGTTTTATCTATTTACTAATGTGGATTACAGAAATTAAGTATTATTCTCATCCAAAAAATTTAAAGAAAAACATAAAATCTTAAGTGAAAAACATCACTTCACTCATGAGATGACAAATGGATGGAATAGTTAGGTTAGTTTTTGATTAGTAACTTGGCAATATTGGGTTGTAAAAAGGAAAGATTGATTAATTTGTGAAGGATTTACAGAAATACCCAGATTTATTTCATGGTGCAACTTTCTCTGAAGCCCTTTTTGTGATGTGTAATGTTTATGACGCCATCAGGTTTTTTTATTGTCATTTTGAAAGTGAAGCTGTGTTTATGTTGACACTTGGAGGCTGTTTCCAGTACTTTTCCCACTTTTTTGAATGTGACGCCACATGATCGACACATCTACTGTATGTCTGGGCAGGTTTGCTCATTAACAAAACCTCTCAATCTCCATCAGGTTGATGAGTCGAAGGACATATGAACTTCTCTGCTTGGGATGTTTTGAATCGGTTCTTTCCTGTACCAACATTGCATAAACAGAATCTTAAGTAAATAAAAAAGACCCTTCTTTTAAGAAAAAAAAATCATCCTGTTTTCTGTCTTGCAAGAAAAAAACCTTAGTTTTTTTTATAACAAAACAATCTTAGTTTGAGAAAAATGTCTTAATGACTGGATTTTTTTTCTTAAAATGAGATAATTCTTCTAACCTTATTGGAATATTTTATTTATTGCTTATTTAAAAACCCACTTCAATGAAAATTGTGTTTTTATCATGTTCTTAGCATATGAAAGAATTTCAGATTAAAACTTCATTTTTGAGCATTCCTTTATTCAAACAGTGATGGATTAAAAGCAGATAAAAGCTTTTGTTATGAAAAAGTTTAGGTTTGTGACACAGGAAGTGCCGTGGGTAGGCCAAAGTCTCCATGCTCCACTTGAACATCCATTGGAGGAGCAACACAGGAGTAAATGTTTCCTGTGCATGCATGTGTTTTCTCCGGCTTCCTTATTCAAAAACGTTTCTTAGATTGATTGCTGATTGACTGCCTTTATTTAACCAGGTAAAAGATCCATTGAGGTCAAGATCTTATTTATAAGGGCGACCTGGCCAAGAGGTCAGCAGCTCACGTCGTCATCAAGTTACATCCAGAATGAAATGAGTAAAGCCCCTGAAGGAGGAATATAAAATATAAAGTTATATACAAGAGTAAATCAAGATCCTAGAAATTTAACAGAGAACAATAAATACATTAAGAGCATAAGAACTGATCATAGGATTCTTGTTGTTTCATGTTCAGGGTGGAGGAAAGTGCATCAAGGGAGCTCGATTGATATCTTTAAATTGTTCCTTTGGTGCCTGGTGGCTGTTCTGGGTGTACCCTGGCTTCACCCAACTGTAACTGGGATAGGCTCCAGCAACCCCATGACCACAGAGAGAATCAGTGGATTCTGAAAAATTGGTAGATTGATGAAGGAGTATGTGCTTTGTCAGTTTTGCCACTAGGTGGCACTGCAGTATCATGTAATAAAAATGAAGGAGGAGCGGGTGAGAGCTTCTCTCAGAGATTGTGTGCTTCCACCGGCTCTCCAGTGGAGGCGAGTAGACTCACTGATTCGGAGTCGGAGCTCTTCAAGGTGCTCTGTGTTTGACTGAGGGAAGATTTCTGAGGTTACGCACATGATCTTTGTCGTCATGGAAAGCAAGGATAAGGAATCTTTCAAGTGTCACAGCACAGAGGGACAGGTTTCTCACCTCGCTGACTGTGAGGGAAACATCCGTCTCTCCATCCTCTGCAGTCAAAAGCCTGAAAAGAAGAAACCTCGAAGCTCCTGAGTTCAGTCACATCCATGTTCTTGCAGAAAGTTCAGAGACTATGCTTCCACAAGGATGGAGCCTTCTTTTCCACGAATGACAGACATTTACTTGGCGATCCATCCATGTTTTTAGCAGAGAATAAAACATAAAAAGAAGTTCTGATCTTATTCTGTTCTTCAGAACTACACCGAGTCCTCCTGATTGATTGGTCACTGGTGGTCTGATTCAAAAGTATCTGTCAGAAACATTTTTATTTGAAGTTAAGGAAGAACTATTGAATTCAACCAAAGTTCTTGTTCAGAGAGACACAAGAACCTCTCAGATGTCAGCTAAAACAGATGAAAGATTCCACGATCCAGGATGGAAATGAATCACAAAGTAGGATGCCGTTTTTAAACATTTGCGCTTCCACATGAATCAGAGGCTGCCTCGTCCTTGTGTGGGGAACGAATGACCTCAGTGTGAGTGGAAACGAGTACCCGGCACCTCGGCAGCGAGCGAGCCTTCTGGGAGCAGCAGCAATATCATTAAACAGGCTACAGGACAGGCAGCCGCCGTAAATATGGAAGGATATCACACTGTCACACGCTGGCTGCCAATAAAGTGCAGCATGGCTCTTTTCCTCAGAAATCCAGTCAAGGCCAATTTGTTTGAACCTCCATGTCCACAGACACCCCCCCACCCACACACGTTTCACTGCGTTCAGGTGTGAGGCACTACCAGGTAGCCGGAGAGCATCCACCGACCTGACAAAGAAATTAAATCACTTTTACCGCTTTTCCTGCAAGCTAAGACTGTCATTTGAGCATTTAGAGAAAGACGTGTGGATGTGGGTCTGCGTATGTGTGTGTTGGGGGAGGGGGAGTGGTGGCATAGTTTTCTTTCTGGCATTCAGGCGGCCGAATGGCTGAAAACATTGGATTAAGGGAAAGGTCACGGCCTTGCTGATGGGATTTTTCTGAAAACACAGCAACGCTTCCCTTTAGCATGTGTAAATAATACTCAGCATTGCGGCTGCTTTACTCTTTAAATACTTTATACAGAGCAGGTCAATTTACGGTGACTAATGTGACCTGGTCGTATATTCTAATATACTACAAATAAATTGCAGAAAGGATCTCTTCATGGAATCACAGTTTTAAAAAACGAACTTCTGAGATCAAACAGTTTTCCTGAAAAAAAGAGAAAGTAAAAGTAAAAAGACATAATCCAGAGTCTGGATCTGCAGTTTGCATGAGTGCAGCTCTGCGGTGTGTCGCTGTGACAGCGGGTGATTCACAGATGAGCTGTGATGTGCTGGAAGAAGGCAAGGACTGGCTAACTTCATTCAAAGCACAGCATTTGTTGTAAAATGAAATGAGAAAATGTGAAGGAGAAGTCCTAAAGTCAAGCAACTGAAGCTTAAGTTGAATCCTGGAAAGTATGAACTTGTGTGCCTAAGAATGACTGAAGAAAACAGCTAAAAGCAGCAACAACAGAAGCTAAGAGTACATCCAGACTGGAAATGTCTGTTTTTCCGGACCGAGTTTACTTGAGTCCTGAACCTTGTGTTTGGTTTGTACTCAGATGGCCTTTAAACCTGACATTTCTGCTTCAAACCAAAGCATGTAAACAAAACCATGTGACTAAAGATCTCGCCTGTCATTGGCCAGAAATTACAAGGGCGGGGCATAGCAACGAGAGAGAATAATGGAAGAGCTGCACTTTGCAATCCTTGTAGTGATAGTTCACTTATTCAAACTTTTTATTTCGCAGACCAACTTTAAACGTCATGTTCAACACTTTTACTGCTACTTTGGTACGGCGGAGACATTCTGCAAGACGCTATGAATGTACTCTGACAAGTGTCTATGACATGTAGATCTGTTGGTAAAACAGTGGGAGAAGCAATGTGTATCACATTAAACATGTTCTAGTGGTGCTGGACGATATGGAAAAAATTTATATCACGATATAAATTATTTTATATCACAATAACGATATATATTACGATATAAAACAAAAAAAATATATTTTCAGTTACTAAAAAAGCTCTAGCTGGTTTTACTTTGAAAACAGGAAGCTTCACTGACACTTTATTTTGAAGATTTGTTTACTTCCGGTGACAGTAGCCGCTCTTTCGCCTTTGTTTTAGTTCATAAATTAAAATCTAACAATATTCTGTATTTCAGAGAATCAATATTTTGCTACATCATATCTTACTTTACTATATTTATAAAGATCGTGAATCGGCAATTTGGACATCGCGAATATTCATACTCAAATTTGGAACAGAGCGCTAGAATCCGAGTGCTCAGATACTCGTTCCACAGCTTAGTTTATCTCTTTTTTGTAATCTCATATGTTCATTTTCTCGGACTTTGAGTGATAAAACGTTTGTTATGTTAGCATCAGGGCAGGAATAGCCTCCTAGCATAGTTTACATATTGATGTCCTCTGCTTCCTGTCCGACGTCTTCAATCCAAAATGTAACCAAATCCCAGACGTACACTTCTTCAGCTGAAAGTGCCTCTTCTTGGGCTGACTGTATCGGTGTTTCTGTCTGTTTCATCTCCAGAGAAACAACTTCAAGTTTAAGTAACGTAAAGCCTGTCGTGAAACTCTCGTAAGTGAAAGCAACTTTACGTTGCAAAACCACAAGACTGAGTTTCTTTTTGAAGAATCTCTTTTTAATTTGTCTTTATTTTCACTTCTATACATTTTTTGTGAACACACTGATGAGTTTCGGACTATTTAATGATATATTATCATAGTAATTGATCAAATTAGGTTATAAATGATAGAAGAAAAATGGCACAATAGACACTTTTCTATCGCCTACATGATATGTATCGTCATATCACCCAGCACTATGTTGTCGTGAGCCTGCATTCATCCAACAACATTTTAATGAGTTGCTGTGTCTCATTGTTGTTCCGCTACTGTGTTTATATCCCAGAATTCCTGGCTACAGTGGCCTTTGTGGTCCAGTTGTTCTGCTTCCAGTATGGATTATATTCAGACTGAGGAAACTCAGAGTGAAAATGAATGGAAACGAACCTCAAAAGATGACTGGTTCATTTTAAGCGAACCAAATGTGTCCATTCTGAATACACCCTCAAATATTGTAGCAATGAACCAAATCATGAAAATGGCAAATCAGACTCTCCCAGATGTTTTAATACATTTTTTTCCTATTTCTTTCTGTTCTTTCACAAACAGCTACAAGCCAAAATTCCTCAACGCCTGTTTCTGTCGTTAAACAACTTTCAAAGTTAACGTGTTTGCTTTGCATCATTGTGATTGGAGCACAGATGTCATCGCAGAATCCCTCTCACGTTTTCTTTAAATACCTGATTCTGGATCTTTTATGTTCTGTCATTCCTCACCTGAAAACAGAGCATAACTTTATATTTGAACAAAATCTTATAGTTTTGCTTTTTTTATGTGTTGTATTTGCTTAAAGCCTAAGATTTGCTGCACACTGCAGCATGGGGTAACAGGTGTTTCAGGTAAGGGCAAACTTTTGTTTTTCTTTTAATATTTTCTGCATGGACCTATTCTGCAAATATTTGAGATCAAATTTACTACATTTCAAGCTCACCTGGTTCACCTGTGAGATGTTCTGTAGGGTTCATCTTGTCTCATTCATCTTGCTGCTTTGGCATCAGGCGCACATTTTCTCGTCTCACCCACCAATGCAGCGGTGATGCTCTCACAGCCAGCGTGTTACCTGTAGAATAAGAGGCGGCAGGCGCTCGTGCATCTGTCGATCGAGGAGCCTGCTTCAAATTGTCGGGAGCTAAAAACTGTGCGGGAAATCCTCTCAAAATCCAGACTGGAGACTGGTCTGCTCAGCCAGCATTCCTGCATAATCTTAAGCCTGCACACACCCTCAACATGTGTTCACACTCAAGCAGCCCCTCCTGGTCCTGGACCGCTTCATCCTTGCAGGAGCATTCAGTCAAACGGCGTGCACGCCGCTGCGGTCGCTGCCCTTTCACAGATGTTATAGGTTGTGATAGATTTCCAAACTGAGCCAATGCTGCTGTCGTGGTGGAGGGCAGATGTCCCCTCACTAAAATAGAAAGGAATGGGGGGGTGTTCAAAGCCTTCAGGGATGTCCACCCTTCCACAATGAAGATACCACATCAATGTCATAATATTTTAAATATATATTTTTTGTGTTTTTTATGGACGTGTGAGCTGTTGGCCACTCCCAGATCTTTACGCTGCTCCTTTATGATTCCATCTTACAGCTAACAACACGTTTTATAGTTGGGATCTTTTGAACTCTAAAATTAAATCTGGATATATCCTTCTTCTAAACTCTGACATTACAACAATCAGAAAACTAGAAAAGTTGCATTACTTGCGATACTGCTTCTGAGAATGCCTGTTGCTGAATCGCTAAAGATGCTGATGCAATTTAGTCTAATTGCTGAACGGATTTGCTGAAAATGCAAAAGCTATTTGCAAAATGCTAAAATTGCTGAAAGACCTGAAATGTCGTTATGAGAGATTGCTGAAGTAGGCTGAAATTTCTGAAAAAGTTCTTTGTTAAAAAATCTTTAATACATCCCATTTTTGCAAAAACATGTAGGCTTATCATGTTGATTAAATAAGAGCTAAACTCCAAATTAGCCCAGAGAACTTCAGTAGATGTAGCCTAAAAAGCTAGTACATTGACAAAGTAGGCTATTAGCTAATCTCCAGCACAGCCTAAAAATTTTCAGTAGATGCCAAATTAGCATAAAAAGCAAGCACATTTCTAAAATACTAGCTTAACTCCAAAATAGCTTAAAAATCCCCAGTAATTCCCAAATTAGTCAAAAACATTAGCCTGATGCTAAAATATTAGGTAAACTAAAAAAAATGCCAGAAAAACCTCAGTAGATAACCAATTAGCCAAAAGTTAGCCTGCTGCTAAAATATTTGATAATTCCAAATTACCATAAACCCCAGTCGATGCTAAATATCCCAAATGAGTTAGCATAATGCTAATTTAACAGCTCAATGCCAAATTGTTTGAAAATTCCTGTAAACGATGGTTTCAAATTGCACAAAGTATTTGAAAAAGTTCTCATTCACTTCCTATGGGGCATATTTTGCTCAATATTTCAAAAACTATCAATTTTATGAAGACCAAACATACAAGCAGTAATGTTATGAACAAGATGGATGTTTTAATAGCAAGATTGTTGAAATCGCTGAAAGTTTGATTGACTTTTTACCTGCTGGAAAATGTAGGGAAAAGATCAGGAAAATCCCTATAGTGTTAATAAATGAAAGTGAAACAGGAAAAGCTTTGACAATGCTGAAAACAGGACACAATACGAAAAATAAAAAGAGTAAAACAAAAGGGTAAAATTTAGAATAATGGTTCAAGGCAAAAAATGACAAAATAAAAGAAAATAAGTGAAAAAAACATACAATTAGACAAAAAAATTATATTGGATACATGCAGGAACACAAAACAAAATAAAAAATTGACCTTGGACAAAGTTCGATAAAATAACATGTTTACATTAATTTTAAGACAGAAGACAAAAAAGTATTAAACACATTAAAACATCGATGCACCAAAAAGGAAAGCATTTATAAAACAGTCAAAAATAAATAATTCTAATACTAAAACAAGATTAAACATGTTTTGAGAAGATCAGGTTTAAGTTAAAACTCAAGTTTTCCAGCAGCATTAAAATAACCAGGTTTATAAAATGCTGAAGGAGAGAATCATAAACTTGTTGGGAGGGTTAAACTGGCTGCAGTCGAGTCCCCTGCTTCCACACAGCAGTGGGTGTTGTCCTCGTCCTCTATCCTCTGAGGCTTGAGCTGCTCGCAGCTTCAAACTCTCATTTCCTCCCAGAATTTTCCTGACTCGGAAAACGTCTCACTTTTCTGCCCACATCCAGCCTCCGTCCCTCCACAGGGAAACTTCCCTCCCCTCACTGCTTACATATAAAGAGAAAAAGATTGTCAGGATGAATATTTATATCATGCACCACGCTTTTGACCACACAGAACGAACTGGACTGGTGACAAACACTTCCCACCGATGGGGTCATATGAAGATTTTTAAGTTCAGGGTAGTATTATTAAGTTTAGATGCTACATAAATTTGTTTCTCATCTGGTCTCCGACCCTTTTGGATCCTCCAAATCAAGTAAGGTTATTTACAGTGAGATTCTGCTCTAAACTTTAGAATTTTAAACAGAAATTCACTGTAAAATGGCAGTAATTTCGCTAAAATGATTGCGTTTTACTGATGAATAGTTGGAAACTTGACCTTTAGTCTCTTACATTTCTAACTCATGAAGGATCTACATTTGGAGGTCTGCACATGGTCAAACAGTTGAGATTCCTGCTCTTCAGGAAGATGATTTTGTTCAACTCTGGGAGCTGTTGTTCGTCTGTGTGAATATGACATTGGAGTTCAGTCTATGCTTAAATAAGCACAAAGCAAACACTTCAATCTTCTCACATAATTTCCGTTAGTTAACATTTCATTGAGATAGAGAGTTTAATGCACAAGATATTAAGGCACTTTTTAAAAGAATTAAAATGTGGCCAAATGATTAGCAAACTGAATTTAAAGGGTATCATTTGTAAATCTGCAAAGTAAAAATGTTCAACACCAATATTTTTGGTTATTTAGCCTGTTTTAAAGAAAACAAAACAGGTCTCATTTTTCCAATGCATATTCTCAATTTTTAAGTCACGTCAGTGTTAAAGTCAGTGTTAAATTTACTAACAAAATATTTAGGGTTTGTAACTAAATATTTAGCTCCAAACTAAATATTTGGATCCAAACTAGATATTTAGATCCAAGCTAAAATGTATATAGAAACTAAATATTTAGATCCAAACTAAATTTTAGATCGAAACTAAGAAATTTAGATCCAAATTAAAAATTTTGATCAAAATTAAATATTTAGATTCCGGGTAAATATTTAGATCAAAACTAGGAAAAATAGGCTTCAAACTAGAAATTTAGATCCAAGCTAAATATTCAGATTGAAATTAAATATTTTGCTCAAGACTAAATTTTTAGATCAAAACTAAGACATTTAGTTAAACAAGATATTTAGATCTAAATATTCAAATCCAGTTTAAATATTTAGATCAAAACTAAATATTTATTCCAGGCTAAAAATTTAGATCAAAACTGTAAAATTTAGCTACAAACTAGATATTTAGATCCAAACTAAATATTTAGTTCCAAAATATTTAATTAAAAATTAAAGTGGCTAAAAACGAAATATTTAGCTAAAAACGAAATATTTAAAGACTAAATAATAACAAATTCAAAACTAGATATTTAGTGAAAAACAAAATATTTAGCTAAAAACTAAATATTTAGATCCAAGCTGAACAAAAATTAAAAATCTAGATATTCAGTTTCAAAACGTATATATTTATCTTAAATCTAAATATTTAATCTGGAGTTAAATATTTATTTAAAAAAATAAATATTTACTTACAAAACTTAATTATTTAGCTTGGAAAATAAATATTGGGATTAGATTTAAATATTTAATTTGTAAACTGTTTAATTTCATTAAATTAAATATTTAGTTTGGAAGCTAAATATATAATTATCCAATAAGTATTTAGCAGAAAATTTAATCTGTAGCTTAAAATTGCGTTTTTAGCTACAAAACTTAAATATTTACTAAACAAAATGTTGCAGTTAAAATCTTACTTTGCAGATTTACAAATAGCACTCTACAAAGTCCGCCAGGATTCACCCAGTCTCAGACACTTAGACAAAGAGGCTTTTTCAGCCAGTAAATGGTGCACACATGATTGTGCATGCACTGGGGCAAACAGGATCATTGGTGGACTGTCCAACCACAGCAGTTCAGGTTCTGACCTTGAGTTGTGTCAGGCTCTATTTTTTTTACAAGCATTGTTTTTGAGTGTTTATTAGAAAGAATCTCTGTTTCCCTTTAACTTAAACTCAGAGCACCAGTTCAGCACGTCCGCAGCACACACTCATGCACGCACGACCATGGAAAAGCCAGAGAGAGGGTTGTTTTTGAGAAATAATTTTTGTCGGAGAATTTCTGCTAGCATCAGCTGGAACTTGATCTGAAGCTTGTGAGACGGTCTTTCGAAAACAACCGTTTCTGCCAGAACGACAGGGAGGACAGCCAGGCATAAAGGAGAGGGAGACTGAACTCTGGCCCTGCAACTGAAGAGGACATCGACTGATGTTCACGTTCCACCTCAGCGTCCTGTTTTCAGCCTGCTGGGTCACATCACTCCTTTCACCATGCCTTGTCAGTCTCACCTTTTCACCACCCTATATGTGTGTCTGCTTCTGCTCAAACCAGCGCCACCTTCCTCAGCTTTTCACTGTTGTCACAGTGTTGAAGTTTATATTCCTGAAATTATCCTGGGTCAGATTTTGAGTTTTTTCTTCTTTATCTGTTGTATGTTATCTGACCTGCGTTGTTGGATTCTTCTTCCTTTTCTTGGCTTTTGGCTGTTTGTTTGTTGGGGGTTGGGGGGGGGTCATTATTTTTAAAATCTGGACTCTGGATTTATCATGCTGTATTTAGACCTGTCATTTCAGTTCCTCTGACTTCATTGTGTTCTGACCTTTTAGGTCCACATGATATGGAGCTGACAGCAGAATTTGCTATGGTTATTGGGCTTTCTCATGTGCCTCAAGGGAAACTAGAAAATGTGCATTTCCCGCAGAAGTACGTTTGATTGCAGGATTGCAGAATTGACTGTGGTATACGACACAGGTCAGTCTGTCACTTGGTACAAGGGTGCACAGAAATTAATCACAACAGTATAAATACCATCTTAATGTTTACATTCCAAATTGTTGCCTCAATTTGAAAAACTAAGTCCCAAAAAAGGGTCCCGAAATCCCCAAGCTAGCGCCGTGGTCAGGCTGGCAGCCGCTACCCGCCTATGCAGTTCTTCCTTGTTAGGAAGATTATTTTTGTCAAAAAATGCTTATTGTGTAAATTATGCTAACATAACTAAACCGTGTCTGCATTGTTCTCAACATCATCAGCTCTCAGAAAAATACTTTGCTAAATATGTTTACTATCCTTCCAATTCTAGCAGCACTAGCATTCCAAACAAAATGGTGACACCATTGTTGTGTTGATATAACATCTCCACCAAAATTTCTATTTTTGATCGT
>NW_023416882.1:604760-610548 GCF_002922805.2 Oryzias melastigma | reverse complement strand
TAAAGGAAAATATATAAATAAATTGCTAATTTGCAAAAGTGTCTTAGCTCTAAGAGTAAATCTACAGAAGAGCCTTCCCACTGCAATGTTGCAAAATGTTATTAACCGTAGAAAAACTAAGATGGAGAAAAACCACAAGTAGTAAAAAAAGTTGCTAAAGAAAACTCGAAAACCCCAGTATATGCAACAGCTAAGGTATTGCTAAATTATTAGCCAGACTCCAAATTAGCATAGAAAACCTCAGTAAATGCCAAATTACCTTAAAAAACCTTGGTGGATGCCAAATTAGCCCCCCAAAAAGGTAACTTGTTTCTAAAATATTAGCTAAACTCCAAAATACTCTTAAAAAAAAAACCCCGGTAGATACCAATTAGGTCAAAAAAGCTAGCATGCTGCAAAATTTTTAGCTAAACTCCAAATTAGCCTAAAAAACTTAGTAGATTCCAAATCTGAAACAAAAAAACCAACTAGCTTGTTGCTAAAATATTAGCTAAACTCCAAAGCAGTCCAAAAAAACCTTGTAAAAGACAAATTAGTAAAAAAAAAAAAAAAAAAATAGCATTATGCTAAAATATTAGCTAAACTCAAAATTAACTTCACAAAACCTCAATAGATGCTAAATTAGCCAAAGAAAAAGATAGCTTGTTCCTAAAATATTAGGTAAATTCCAAAATAGTCTCAAAGTCCTCAGTAAATGCCAATTCAGCTACAGATGCTGTCAGAGTGAAGGACATTGCCTAAGATTTGACTCACAGAAAAATTTTAAATATGAATACCCATAAGGCATTACACATCAAAGTAACAATGATAGTAGTTCATCAAACAAATAGAATTTACATTAGACAAGTGGGCAGGACAGTTTCATCAGTATCTTCCCCAAGGATACTGTAAAAGTTATAATTTCAGAAAGTTTGGAGTTGCAGAAGAGGCTTTACAATGTATCTCAATGGCAAAAAATTGCAGCAGTTTTTTCAATTGCAGAAAACCCATAAGTGTCAGGATTCAGTGTTTAGGTTTGGTCATGTTCTGTTCTGTCAGTCTCACCATGTCCAGGTCAATCTACAGCTGTCTTCATTTAGTTAATTATCCTCAGTTTATTTAGGCATCTGGTCTTCAGTTCTGGATTGTCAGGTCATCTGCTCTGTTCTGTCACTGGTGTGTTCCCCCATGATTTTGTCGTGTTTGAGTCTATGTAGTAAATCTTTAAGTTTCTGCCAACAAGTCTTGCCTCCTACATTTGGGTCCTTCACCGCCACTCCATGACAATAAGTTGCAGGATAAATTTTAAGAGAGAGCAATAATGTCCTTAATAAGCTCAATATTTTGACACTTGAATGGCAGAAATTGCATGGAGGAGATATGGAAAGAAAACAGAAGAACTAATAATTACTCTTCCATGTGTTTGATCTGTTCTGTATCATTCCCACCTAAACATGACTCTGTGGTATACGACACAGGTCAGTCTGTCACTTGGTACAAGGGTGCACAGAAATGAATCACAACAGTATAAATACCATCTTAATTTTTACATTCCAAATGTTTGCTTCAATTTGAAAAAATAAGCTAGATTCTCTCAATTGAAATCCCTAGGCTAGCGCCGTGGTCAGGCTGGCAGCCGCTATCCGCCCACGCAGTTCTTCCTTGCTAGGAAGATCATTTTTGTCAAAAAATGCTTATTGTGTAATTTATGCTAACATAACTAAACCGTGTCTGCATTGTTCTCAACATCATCAGCTGCCTCAGAAAAATACTTTGCTAAATATATTTACTATGCTTCCAATTCAGCACTAGCATTCCAAACAAAATGGGGACACCGTTGTTGTGTTGATATAACATCTCCACCACAATTTCTATTTTTGATCATCATTTTATGTTTTTTTCTGACTGTCTGTAAACAAGTCTCAAAGTTGGACTTCAGTCAAAACATGAAAAAAATACTAATGAATGATTTATTGTCTGTACCTGGATAAATGTGAACTACCACAGAAAGTAAAGTAAGACTCAATCATAATTCTAAGCCGAGCCTGTTTGTGCGACTCCATCTGAAAAACACCAAGACTTTGACTGAGCGACGCCATGGGAATGAGCTGGTGATAGCTCGCTGTTTTTCTTCTTTAATTACTTCAATTTTACACTCAGAGAAAATTCAAATTAGATTTACAGAAGAGTCAACTCTTTGATCTTTTCTTTTTGATATTATGATAAAATATTGAGGTGCAACCTAGATTATAATATATTTTCTTGTTTGTTTCTTTGTGGGTCATCAAGTCAACAGAGAAAAAAATAAGGTTTCTCACGAGAGAAAGGAATGATAAATTTGCTAAGCTGAAACCTAAAAGTGGTTTTGGATGACTCAGATTTCCATACAAAATTAAGCTTATAATAATTAACTAGTCAAATGTCACGGGCTCTTTCCATGAACCTGTATATTGTCTTCAATTCCATCTTTTTAGCTCAAGTTTTTTTTGTTGTTTAACAACTAATTTCAGTTTTGGTTTGTGTCTACATCAAGCTCATATTATTATTGCATATTATAGAATATGTAATATTATTTATCATATTATTCCAGCTTCTTTTTTTTTATAACTAGCTCCAAGCCGAGTCCATGCATCTCCATAATTCTTAGACCAAGCCCTGTGAGCTTGGATCTGAATTGTCTTCAGACAAAAACTCTCCTAATCTCTCAAAGAACTACTGCTCAGTTGAACTTCACACTGAGACTTTGAGACTTCAACTTTTTCTCCAGACACAACCTCTTCCATCCTCTTACGCCACCCTTTGGCCATTTACCATATTCTGTTTCTGTTTTTATTCAATCATTTACCTTCTACTGTTGCCTTTTCATTGTCCTGAGCCTACCAGCCACTCTGTCCACAAATGTGATTCTCATTTACTAAAAATGAACATTTTTATCAATCGTTGCTCTCTGAAACATACCCTTAGTAACCTCTTGTGTCATTTGCATCCTCCAGTCCATCTGAAAATGAAGCATTCTTGAGTTCAATGTCTATTTCCTGTCAACTCCAAATTGGGTTTATGTTACTAACCTGTGTTTCATTTGTGAAAGAAGTTTCCATATAAAAAAAACAACAAAAAAAACAAAAAGACTCAGGATAGGAAAGCATGTTTGTTCTTCCTCCTTCCTCCCAAGCAAATTGATGAGGTTTGATTTCACATGTTTTTTTTCTGTGTCGGTTGCCCAAGGAAATCAACTCTCATCATAATCTTTAGTTCACTGCAACATTCTTATTGGAGTTCTGTTGAGTTCTGTTTTTTTTTTTCATTTTCTGTCTATTAGATTTTATCTAATGGATAATCCCAGTGCCTTTTTCAATAGCTGAAGTCCAGTCTGCACATCTTGTCTCATCTTGGTCATTGTGTGTGCAGAGTATGGCCATGGAATTTTTTCCATTGAAGTAAACCTCTTCACAATGCTAATGTGTAATGTACCATTTAATCCAGGACTCCACTTAATTCATTATTAGATGCTACACCCTTTCACCCTTCAAGAGGGTTTGTCTCTGTCCATTCTGGCCAGGCTCCAGTTCTTGAGTTTATCATTTGTAATCCAGCCTATCAGGTGTTGCTCCAGACTAGATACCACAGAGAGATGTACCAGTGCTTATTGGTGTCTTTACCCTTGCAAACAAGGTGGATTTGTTTGTCTACTGCAAATCCTTCCCACATACTGTGGACTGTTACCCTGGGCTTACACCGCTAGCGTCAAGGCTTTGTTGCGTTGCGGGAATGGACTAGCTACAGCCGATGGCTTACACTGGCTGCTGCTCCAACCACAGCCTGTGAAAGCTCAGCCCAGACAGAGTAGTGCTGGATCTCTATGATCAGCTTCTCGTTGTCCGTGGTTATGACTGACAACGCTGTGCTGCAACACACTTTGAGTAACACGTAAATTACGTAATGTTTACGACACGCTGAAACCGGCGAGTTCAGCAGAAAGTTAGTTTTATTTTGAAAATATACCGGATGCACTTTAAATTCGCTCCCGTGGTTTCCGGTTTAAGTCGTGAATAGCCCCAACTTCACAGAAAGTGATGATGATCAGCTGCGGCGTCCATCAAAATTTGAACCAAACGAAAAGGATTCGCAGCAACGCATAGGTCAGTCCGCAGATGGAGGATGTGAACGCCTGCAGTGGAAGTTTCTCTCACACTTTTAATGTTACGAAAAGACTGCGGCGCACGCAACAGAGCCTTGACGCTAGCGGTGTAAGCGAGGGGTGAGTGTCACAAAACGGGCAGACAACTGGTTCCACTTGCAGTCTGTTTAATGGACAGAGAAAGACAGACATGAGCAAGGCTAAGATAAAAGTCCACAAAGCTAAGTCGGAGTGATAATCCAGGCAAAAGGTTGGGGCGGGCGGCCAAGAGGCAGAGTCAGGTACAAAACAGGATCAGGTAACGGGTGATCAGATCAGGTGGGAAATGCTCGGTATGCAGGCTGAAAGGTTCAAGCAATACTTCGCACCGAGTGTGGTCTGAGCAGTGCTTAAATGTCCTGTGACTGATGGACTGATGAGAATCAGGGGTGGAGACATCCAGACACTGTGTGCTGGGGTTGATGGGAGATTGAGGGCAGTCAGAACTAAGGAGCTGGCTCCCGCCGATGACCACAGGATGGATAGAGTGTTGGCTCCTGACAATTAGAAACTGGCATCCATTTATTGGTCCAGTCCTCATCTCCAAGCTCATTACTTCTTTTGCTCCATCTGGCTACACCTCCTTGCATCTGTAGCAAGATGAAATGCTGCACCTGCTACACAGGTGTTGGCAATCCAGGGGATTGCCAAAGGGGTGTGGTGGAGCCAATAAAAGGGTAGAGTTGCTTTGTGCTTGCACACTGCACTCTGACGAGGGGACGCCGCACTGTGCCACAGGTTCCAGGCCCTGTCAGTGGGGTACCTGAAACCTGGTGATGGACCTGTAGCACCAGGGTCCCCTCTCCACTGCACCCGGAGAGCATGTGATTTGGCAGGACAGACGGTATGTGTATGGCCCTTCACCCTGTGTTTCAAGGGATTGTGCTGCTCTGATCCCCTGCCTGTCCTCCACAGGGTCAGACCGTGAGCCCTTGCTGCTTTGCCTGGCTTGCCTGCTTTGCCTGCTTTGCCTGTTTTTATCTTTTTGTTGGTTTCTGCTCCTGTGCTGTGAGGCCAAACTGAAGCCCTGCCTGGACACCGTCTCCCCTCAACAGCTTCAGGCCTCCGGCGCGCCCTCCCCTTCAGCGGCTTCAGGCCTCCGGCGCACCCCTGGACTTTATGGACGGTTGCCTTTCCTTTTGATTTCAGAACTTTTACTAAATTTTGTTTAGGTGTGAGTGTGAAGGTGTGCATGGTTGCCCTACTTACTGGTTTTCTTTTTCTTTTCAGGGAAGTGCTTGGCAGAGCGTGTTGGCTGACGACGGTGGAGGCTTGTTGTGTTTCCTGGTGTGGGTCCATTCCCTTTCACACGTGTGTGTGTGCATGTCACTGTGGGGTCCAATCCATTTTTGTTTCATTTTGTTTTTCCTCCCCTCGTACGCCCAGCGCTCTGCCGGTAAGCCTTCCCCCAGTAGGGTTTTTAATTTTTTTTAGCTTTGATTGTTTTAATTGGTTTTATATTTTTTAAATAAAACTATTTATTGAACTGGAACCACGTCTTGGTTGCTTGGGAAAAAAATCTACGTGTCTTTTATCAGGACTGCCCTTTGGGTTCCCCGGACCCTGCATTCCGGGGTGGCGTTGTTCCCTTTTGGGTTATACCCAAACCCCCCCCGAAAATCCACTTAGCCA
>NW_023416882.1:595382-604436 GCF_002922805.2 Oryzias melastigma | reverse complement strand
AATTTAAACATTTTTGACTCTTGCTGTAATTATTTTGCAGATAGATGTGTCATCAGCTAAATAGTAAAGAAAAGTAAAAATGTAAATGTTGAATCTAAGCACACTACAAACTCGCTGGAGAAACGGTGACGGTGAACTCTGGGGAAGACCTGGGGGAATAGAAAAGGTAAGAATAGAGGGATCATTCATAGTTTATCAATCAGTTGAACAAAGTTTGATTGTGAAAAATATATTAAATTTTTTATAACATGACAGCTATTAGATAAATCTGTTTAATGTTTAAGTAGTAAGTTAGTTTTGGATTTGTATTGTTCATCTGCCATTAAAAAGAAGTTTTGATTAGAATTCTGGAAATGACCAGCTTGACCAGTAAAGACACGGAGTTCAAACTCAGGCCATTTTATGAAGGAAGACACAATCCTGTTAAGATAATGTTCCAAGTAACCAGTGTACAGCAGCAGGATTCTATCTTTGATATTCCACATAAAACGGTGTCAGTAGCTGTTGATGTGGTTATGTGGCACAGTCACTTCTGTCAATCACTTTCAGTCCAGCAAAAAAACACTTTATTGCAGCTTCAAATGAAACATTTTCTCTGAACATTTTGCAGAACAAAGTTTATTATTAGTAAATAATTCACACCCATCCTTTTTGTTCAAACTTTGTGGTTAAAGTATTGTCTTTCATAGTAATGTTACGTGTGAAATGTTTTTTTTTGTCCTTCAGGAGAATCTTACTATTAAAAAAAATGTTATATATCTCAGTATTCCCATCATCACTACATATTTAAAGGACTAGTAATGGGGTTGTGGGTCATTTTCGGTGTTAACTGTATTTCGCCTTATATTTACCATTTCCAAATAATTTGGCGTGTTTTGAGCAAGAAATATTGAAATAAAACAGCGTTTTTGAGGCCAAATTTGGCAAACCTGTCTCTTCTGGGTAAAATGCTCCGTTTTGGTCACGTGGTGCGTGTGACGTCACCAGAGTCAATATAGCAAGATGGCTTCTCCTTAGCGTGTCGGAGCTAGCGATAGCGGCGATATTTCAAGATCCACAATTCTGTCTTCAGACTCAGATTGTGGAAACATTTGTTCTGAAAGTGACGCTGATTCAGAGGCGCCGGGTGTTTGTGGTTTGAGGACTGTAAAGCCCTATCAATTTGAGCCGGCAGCGCGTAAAGTAAGAGCTCACAATTTGGCAATGACACTGACAGTGACGCTGAGAGTGCCGGTGAAACCGAAAGCTGTCAGTTTATCAGAGCCATGCTCGAAGCTGGAAGACGTGGAGCATCTCGTGAAGCTTTGTTTACAGATCGGAACCTTTTGGCGACTCTAAATCAAATCATCAATGAAGCTGACTATCAGGGTCGGTAATGCAGAGTTTCATATGCAAAATAAAGAGCTTAGAGACATGTTTGCAGGACCGTCCGCCACTTTATTATTATTTATTTATTCACTTATTTAATCACTTTATTCACATACCCGAAAGGAGAATGTAAACAGTTCTCCGTATGCCCCGTTCTCCACATGAATCGTCCTTTTTTTGTTTTCAAATCTGAAAAAGTTTTGTTTCAAAATGTTTGGCCCGTTGCGGCATGTTGGGGTGGGGCTAAGACAAAGGACCAATCAAAATCAGTGAGGGTGGAAACTTCATTCCCGGTGAATTCACTGACTCCTAGAGCTGTGACAATTACAGACAGAAAATGGCTGTTTAGTCTGTACTATCATAGTCTGAACTTATCCCAAGACGGGTGTAAAAAGCAGAGTTTTAGTGCGTCCAAATCACCATCTTATTGTGTTAAATACAGGCATAGAAAATGTCCTTATGCTTGCATAAAATGTCTGTGGTGGGTCGCCCTTATTAAGCCTACAGAACACAATTTTAAATACATGATGCCGATTTCAAAATGTTTTATTTGGGTTTCAAATCTTATGGCCCCAAAATAGCTCCGTAGCACCGGGGTTAACCAAATTCATTTTTATTTACAGATGAAAAACAACTTTTATTTTGGGTCTCTGTTTTAATTTTCATTTTTATGTCATCACTTGAAGGTATTTTGTTATTTCTTCCAGTTTTCTGCTGTGTGCCCATGAACATGTTTATAGCATAAAGAAAGTTCTGGACTGTAAAAATGTTAAAGTGAATGTGTGTGTTTAAAAAAAATCCTTTTGGTGGTGTGGTGTATTGCAGCCTTCTCTATCAGGACCTCCAAGCCAACCATCTAAAGCTTGATCTCACATCTGAGTCCAGACTCCGGCCTCTTTGCTCTTTTCAGGCACCGACGTGCAGATTCCCGGCTGATGGAGTCATGTGCTCAATGAAGATAATGTGAGGCTTTGGCTGACTCAACCACTCGCGTGTGCCTCGAGCGGATGTGCTCCGCTCCACCTGCTCCCAAAGCTGACCAAACATGCAGACTCTGCCCACAGCTGTCACACATCCCAGCATGCCTGGTGTGGATGATACTCTGGTTAAAGCCAAAAAAACGTCCAGCTGAGTGGTTTGGAAGGAGCTTATCCTTACAGATAGAGATCCACGTTCATACCTGGACTTTTTCTCACTCTCTGCTCTTTATGTGCCAGAAGAGATGGGAAAGTGAGGGCTCAGGCTCAATAACTGGCAACCGTGAACATGGACACTGCCATCAGTGACACTTGGGTCTGCTTTGCTGCCTTAATTAGAGAGCCTATGTTTGGCCTCAGCCAGAAAAGCTCACTGAGCTCATTCTAGTCCAACTGGATTGGGACTCAACAGTATCTGGCTGTTGCTGCTGGTTTTGATCGTATCAGAAGTGAGAATGCTTTAGGGCATTTCTAAATCCCTGCATCACAATCAGAGACTGCAGGAGGAATGTGATTCCATAACGGCCTCCATTCAGCATATTGCCTCTATGAGGAGCATTTCTACTACAGGCCTGGTTATTGATAATCATTTTCAGAAATGATTCGACTCACCAGAGCCTGGATCTATTTGATTCAGATTTTTTTAGACTCTTTCAATCCACTCAATTTAATTTTGAGTTTATATATTTGTTTAGAAATACATTAATAATCTACTATATGTTTTGAATACATTTGTATTAATCTGATACAGTTCACATACTGTAAAATGTGTTAGTAAAACAATGAGATTGTTAATAGCATACAACAAAAAACTGTGTTTCAGACCACCAATGGTTGCTTTAATAAATATTTTCTTAAAAGACTTTGGAAAATTCATACCTGTGAGTTTATAAAGATGTTCATTTAGTCAGCAATGCATGTTTGCGTCAACCGAGTGTTAGCATTAGCCATCCGATAGGAAATTCCATTGAACGTTAGCTGGCGGACTTTAATTTTATGTGCTAAAACAATCTTGATCTGTTAAGCTTAAATTGAATCAATTAATTAATTTTATCATCCGTGTCTTAATTTTAGCTATGTTGAATTAGCTAAATCAAAGGCCAAGACTAAAACTATGTTTTCCTGAAAAACCCAATAAACTAATGTAGCCAATTGTTTTACCATTTGCTAATTTTGTAGCACATGTTGGCATCTCTTTTTGGTTTGGCAACAGGGTCACTGAGTAAATGGTCTGAGGCATCAGTTGACGCCATCTTTGTAGACAGGAGCAATGATATTGTTTCATGGTCTCTACTAATATTCAGCGAGAGTAAGAACTAGAGCTGGGATGGTAAATGGTGGGAGGGAATCAAACCCGTAATCTTCCAATCAGAAGTCAACCGCCCTACCGCTGCTCCACGGCCGCCCCAACTCCTGGCCTTGAGGGCCACATTCCAGCATGTTATCCAACACACCGTGCACTGGCATGTTCCAGTTGGCTGGACACACCTGAACCAGGTGATCAGTCATAAGTATGGCTTGGAAATCTGGAAATCATGTAGACTCTGCGGCCCTCGAGGCCTGTAGTTGTCTATCCCTGATCTAGAGAACTTCTTGTGCACACATTAAAGACCTATTGCAATGATGTTTTAAAGTGTTATAGCGGGATTTTTCTAATGATGGAGGAGAAATAGTAAGAAAACTTGGTTCAAAATTGTGTTTCTGAGAGTTTCGTTAATTAAATTGTGGTGAATCAAAGCAAAAAGACCTCATTTATTAAGTAGAAAATACATTGGGCGGGTCACAAGCTACCTGCTCCACTCTATTCTGATGCATCCACTTGCAGACAAATAGATCCAAGAACGTCTTTGTTTTCCTCATCTGAGCTGGAATCTGGATCAAAACTGTACGGCTGGATAGCTTGAATATTCTTCACCCTTTTTGCTGCACTGGGAATGTTAGGTGTTGTGAAGGCCTTTAAGGTAGAAGACCACTGGGAACCCTTTCGCAAAAAAAAAAAAAAAAAGATGATCAGAGAGGGACTTTAAAATTGCATAGTAATATTTGTAAAATTGGAAATTCATAAACAGGATTAGTCTAAAAAACTGCTTGCTACTGCTTCAATGTAATCTGAAACCAGCTTGAAGCTTGCTGGATGTTATCTAACAAGCAACACAGAGACTCCAGGATTTCGAAGCAGATTTTTATGATTGTTGTGGCCTAAAATGCCTGATGTTGTGAAAAGTTGTGATGTTTTTAATATACTTTTTCAAAAAGCTCCTAAAAAATGTTAATTATTAAATAAACTTCCCATTCTCATATTCTAACTATTGTGACATGTCCACTAGGAAAATACTGCATCATCATCATATACAATGTTGTTGTGCTTTCAATTAACATAAACTGTGAAACCTAAAATCAACTTTTGGTCCACCCTGCTTACAATAACCCAAATATTTGTGTATTGATTTAAACCTACTTAAGAATAAAACAACATTCTGCAGGAAAAATGAATAAAGTTAAAAAAAAAAGCATAAACAGATTAAGCCTCATCACTCAGTATCCTCATCTACCATTATGAAATGTATACTATAATAAAATAAATGTGTCTAATCTCTGCAATGAAAACTATTTAAATGCATGATTCTAGTCATTTTTATTGATTTTATTCTCAAACTCTGTATTTTGATAATTTTCTTTTCAGTTACAGTATAAGGTGTGAAGTGCTGCAGCACTGAGCTTTGCTTTACGATAAACCCCTCAATCCCATACAAACAGGATCAGACGCATGCCTTTAGCTTATTCAGCGTATTTTAATGATGTAATGATTTATTTAAAAAATATATACATCCGTGACATTTTTATCCATGTCCTTACTTTCATATAGCAGTTAATGTATTTCAGATTTGTCTATTGTTACATTTGTGTTCAGCTCTGATGTAGAGCCACACTGAAAAGATGGAAACACAGACGAGCAGTATGTCTGCCTCACTTGTGAGCCTGCGTTTGTTCTTTCGTTATTGCTAATAAAGCTTAATAAGAGTTATTTTATGCTTTGCTCTGAGTGACGCATGTGAAACCATGAGTCTGCTGTACCCCAAAAGTCATAAATAAATATATATTTACAGATATGTAAATGCTTCTCATGTTTTTGTAAATCTGACTCCAAACGTGTCAGTGCCTCACCACTCCTCACAGCACATCGCTGTATTTTATATTTTTTATATTGACTGTATATAGAACTGGACTGAGCAGGTGTGACATCACCCACAGAAAATGCCTTACCTCTGGCTCCAATGAAATGAAGCAAATTCAGTTTCTACTGTCACTTTTCTACTAGCGCCTGGTTCAAATCGCTTGCGGAAGTGTTGCGAAGCAGCGTAAAAGCAGCCCTTGTTAACCTATACTGTGGTTCACCCAGATGCGAAGCTCCGTGGTCCTAAGCGGCAGGTTTACACCGTGCAGCAATTGTTTCGGTGTCTGGTTTATTTTTAGCAGGAGCCGCGATCAATCCGCGTCAATCCTGGCATCAGTTACATCAAGATACATGAGAAAATCCAGTAAATTTTTAAAATGTAACTATTTTTTCACAATATAATACTGCTATTGACAAGTGTGATCATGGTTCAGACTGTGGAGATGAAAATAAACACACAACAAACAAAATGACACACACACACAAAGACACGATCAAATACTGTCTTGTGTGAACTGGAGGTGAAGCGGATACGGCACGCATGTCACCAATCATGAGTGAACTTGTTGGAAGACCACACCCCTTTCCACTGGAAGCGGCTCGGGAGAATCTGTCAATCAAATGTTTGAGGTGGGGCCAGCAAGCAACACATGCTTTTACTGACAACTTGCTATAAAGAAAAAATATCGTGAAAAAAAGATTACAATGAGCTAAAAACAAAAGGTTTCAGATCAAGAATTGTTACTTTGACAATAAAAATAACTGTTTTTTTTTCTTTGGAATTTTTGCTTCTTGGACCATGGGGGAAGGGGGTTGAGGGGAGTCACTCAGTCCAGTGATTAGGGATGCAAAGATAGTTTTCTCACGTTTCTGCCGTAACAAACACCTATTTGAGCTGGAATTTATTGAAGACAGGACACAATTGGAAGATATACGGTATTCTGCATCTAAAATGAAAGTTTTTCTGCTGATAATCATTAGCCATGTGAAGAAGTTGAGGGACGTGTAAGTTGGGGGGGCGGAGCTGTCAGAGCAGATTCTTCCTGGAGGTAGCGGTTGACATCAATCTTATGTCAGCACGTTTCCATCCGCTGGTTTTCGTGGGTATGGGAAGGGCTGCTGCAGACAGTGCAGGTTTTTAGAGGATTACTCTTAAATGCATGAATGGATGAAAGTGCCGCTTTGGGGTTCTTTATAGTGAGGATTTCCTTTAAGGAAAGAATGAAGAGATGGATTAGACAGAAGGGGGAGTTAAGGCTCCATGGTAGAGAAGTCTGAGGGTTTTTTTTCTTCTATAAAGTTACATTTTGTGGTGGCAAAAGTGATGTTTCATAGTATAAATACAAAGATTTTAGAAAGACAAATATAGCAGCTGCAGTCATTCTCACGTCTTTGTATAAAAGTTCCTTTAGAAATATTGGAGCAAAAATAATGAATTTACATCATAGATGAGCTCATAAATTCACTAAAAAATAATGTGCTCAGAATCTGTTCTCTTTCATATGTAAATGTCACATGCAAGCAGATAGAAACCTGTGAGGATTACAGATGTGCAAAGAGCATCCATCCTGAATGACTGGAATTCAGAGCAGATTAGCAGAGTTTGTTCAGGCTGTGAGTTCAGGGTCATCTCTGCTGCATGACCGACATGCCCATGCATCCGGGCTGCACTTCAATAAGCTGCAGCCGTGATCATCCTCCTGTAAAGATCTCTGCTGGTGTGTAGAGCTGTCATCGGTTCCTGAAAAGGTCTTGCAGAACTGGTTTTCATGAGTCCTGGCATTTTTTTTCTTTAGTTAGTGTTAATATCAGCATAATTTCTTTTCAAATGTCTCATCATGGCTCCTTTCTGTCACATCTGTCAGATCCAGTTTACATAATTGAGCTTTATCGAGTCCAACTCCTGCCTGACCACCTGCCTTCTTCTTTTGGTCAAGAAAGCTCTGAAATGCATCTGGAAATGATCCGCCCCCCGCCCCCCTCTCTGAGGCTCAAAGTCTGCTCTGCTCATGCCTGCTGTCAGCTCCCATTACTTAATTGGAATTGAGATGCAGCTGGCCTGTGTGTGTGTGGGTGTGTGTGTGTGTGCATGTTGTGTGTTTGTTCCTGATGGAGATTCCCTCCGAGCTTCTCTCGGTCCTCCTTCAAAGCCTCCTACCTTCCTGCTCCTCCCCTGATGTGTGGTCAAACTCACGGAAAACACAGAGATGGCAGCCAGCGGATCACAGCCGACTGCAGGAAGCCAGCTCCCATGATACACTGCAGTTAATTGGATCTCTGTTTAATTCATGAGATCTGCCGTGCCACAGTGGCTGCTTCCTCTGAACTTCTCGTTCGGTTTGGCTCCATGACCTTGAAACTGCTCGTCTGATATTTTTCTTGAAGTCACGAAGCATGATGTAGTGCATCGCAGCGAAGAGAAAAACATCCATCTCTGCATGACAGGAACAACGCATGTCTTGTCGCATCAAATGGAATGACACTCATTAAAATCTATGAACTTAGCAGTTTTGTAGTCTCCTGGGCCGTCAAAAACATGATTTTCATTGGAGGGGGACTTTAAGGAGATGCTGGACTGATTTCTTCTGCTCTTTCCTTGACCTGGTAGATTTCTTCTGTTCATCTTCAGTTCTGATACTCTGAAGCTAATTCACAGACTGAGTTCTGCATTTCTTTGGAGCACAATATGCCGTAATCATGAAAAGGAGGCATACACACAGCTGCAGTGAGATTTACCGCCTCGCCTTGAATGCCGGTCTTTAGCCCTGAGAGTAACAGCTGGAGGGGCAGAGAGGGATGGCTGATATCAAGCTTTCACTCGCTTGGAGAACAAACGGCTCTTCTTCGACGAGACGGGAAGACTGGCATCATTTATGTGGACTGCCTTCAGAAAAGTGTTGCCTGTTTCCAGCAGTTGCTGAAACGTTTGTAGAGAATTCTGCAGATGATTCAAACTAACGATAAGTGCAACGTTTACCTTTTGTTGTCTTTTCTTTCTTTTTCCCACCTGGTTCTCTTAATGGGTGGATCTGTGCTTATTTTAGTCAATGTTCTACTGTCACCCGTTGACATGTCGTCTTGAGAGTTTTACGAGTATCACAGGTCTTCTAGCCTTCACAGATTATTTTGAAGTTGTTATAATCAAGGACTTCATTGAAACTTTTCTGTGCCCTGTGTTTGTGTCCTGACGCGAGCGGCAGATTCAGAAAAACTAGCAGAATGGACCTTTGATGGAGGACCTGAACAAGGGGCAAAGGCTTGGCTCCTTACATCAGAAAAACTGCTTTTACTGATAATATCTCTGGTTTATCAGAGCCTTTCAGAGCACCAGGAAGTCTTTTGATGACCAAAAGGCTTTGAGTTCACTTTTATGTTCTTAACGATGAGCCACTGACTCAAGGAGAGGAGAGACGCCTCACTTGTCATCCTCACCTGCCATCATAAGACGGACACTAATAATAAAAATGACATTTGTCCACCAATCTGTGCTATAAACACGCTTCCTGTCTGATTTCAATAATATATTCATTTTTA
>NW_023416882.1:588934-595125 GCF_002922805.2 Oryzias melastigma | reverse complement strand
ATTCTGCAGACGATTCAAACTAACGATAAGTGCAACGTTTACCTTTTGTTGTCTTTTCTTTCCTTTTCCCACCTGGTTCTCTTAATGGGTGGATCTGTGCTTATTTTAGTCAATGTTCTACTGTCACCTGTTGACATGTCGTCTTGAGAGTTTTACGAGTATCACAGGTCTTCTAGCCTTCACAGATTATTTTGAAGTTGTAATAATCAAGGACTTTATTGAAACTTTTCTGTGCCCTGTGTTTGTGTCCTGACGCGAGCGGCTGATTCAGAAAAACTAGCAGAATGGACCTTTGATGGAGGACACGCTTCCTGTCTGATTTCAATAATATATTCGTTTTGTAGCTTAAAAATCTCTGCTTATTTCCTGTTCGATTACAGACTGTAAGGTGAGGCAACACCAACCTCTACAACTGGGTTGAGTTTATGGATTGAGCTGACTCAGTTTATGCTAATTATTTTTATTAAAATGTTTATTCCATTCATTTTACTACAGATCACGTGTCAAAGTCAAGGCCCGGGGCCCCTCCGGGTAATTATTTTTGGCCCTCCAGATCATTTTATTTCATTGTTATTAATGGCCCAATGTTATCTTGTGCTCATGTATAATTTGACAAAATATATTTTTATTGAGAATATCGAAAATTATTTAAGGTTTAAATTCATTTATTCTGGAATAATATTCCTGTCTGTTTTTATTCCTATTCATGTTAAAAAGTTACGCTTTTAAAGTTTTAAAAATTTCGTTTTAGTTTGTTCAATAAATGTTTATCCTGTTCGGTCCGTGACTGAAGATCACTTAAGGTAACTTAAAATTATTTTATGTTTTGCCCCGAATGACTATAAAAGTAGGGGATGTAATATCTCTGCTCCAAAATGTTCTAAAAAAAAAAGTTCAATCAAAACATGAAGACAAATGCTAGAGCATAAGAGCTTTAAACTTCAGTTTTTAGAAATGCTTCAAAAACTAAAAGAATATAAGCACTTTTACCTCAAAGAAGAGACTTCATTCACAAGTTAAAGTCAAAAGACTGCAGATTTTGTGTTTGTTTGTGCATGTGTGGGAGAAAGCATCTGTACCAGCCACACATTTTACATTATTCGTTAGTCCAATAAGAACATATTCAAAAAAATATGCTTATAAACTCAAACAGTTGATAAATAAATTGAGTTTGTAAATCTGACTAAGAGTGGGAGCGACTTCGCCGCATGTCACTCCGTTCTCAATTTTCTGTAGAACGTGACCTAAAAATGGAGAAAACTAACTTATCTGGAAACCACATGATTCAACGTGAGAAACTGTTGAGTTGTTTTCTTCCATCTGAGTAAATACAAACTCCACTGAAGTCTGTGTTGAGAAATTTGAGCAGAAAAATCCAAAATACCAGCTTGAACTTTTCCTGGCCTTGAGCTGCTCCAGACTGTGCAAACAAGACAAACTGTGGGTCTCCGGGGTTCTGATCGGAACCGCCCAGCACCGGCAGAGTCTTCTGCTGGGCTCCATCTTCAGGCTCTCGTGTGGTCCCAGAGGTCTGCGTGAGGTTCCCACGGGGATCCCGCTCCACCAGGAGTATTTTGACTCCGCTCGCAGCTTTCAGATATCAGACAGAAGCTCGGCCTGTTTACGGGGACAAGACGGGAAACTCCTTTGCTCATCGGGTCCATGTTTACCACAACAGTGCGCTTGCTAAAAAAAAAAAAATAAAAAAAAAATAAAAAAATGGAGAACTGCTTTTCTCCTTCAGAATCCACTGGAATGACGTTGATCGTGTTAACGGTTGAAAAGTTACAGTATGTAACAGAGCTTAGGTGCTAAAGGGTTAAGAAAGTGAATAGAAGTTCAGGTGGACTATGGATTGATCCACCATATTGGATGTGTATTCTACCCGCTGTCACTGAAAACGTCACATGTCCAAAGCTGAGTCTCTGTGATTGGTTGAATGAGATAGTAATAAATTAAAGAGATAGTATGGCATTTAGTTATAGTATAGTTGACTTTTTCTTCTCAAATTCCTAATTTTTCAGTCATTTTCAAGCATGTTTTTTGGATCTTTCTATGCTTTTTTCCTCACTTTGTTGAAATAAAAGAAAACTACTCTAGTTAATCATGTGTTGGCATATATATATGTATTTTTTTTTTTTTTTTGAGAAATACTTTATATTGGGTATTTTGTATTGGGTAAAAATTACCTGGGAAAAGTGATGGTGTAACTTCTTTATATTTAAAGTGTTTTAGGGTTAAGCCTTTAAAGGGTTAAAAATAAACATTATAAATGTACAATTCTGTGTGTGATTTCATATTGTGATTGTTTTCAAAAAATATGTGGCTGGCAAATACTGTAACAAAAAATATTGTCATTAATCGAGATTATTTTTGTGATTAATTTGTTTATTTATTTTAATCGATTCCTGGCCTGAGTTAACATTGAAATCGCCTCCACCACACAGATTGTGTTCATTGTGAATGCTGCATAAGAACTGCTGTGAGGTATAGCTGGGAGATGTGGGCAAAGAACTCAGTCACCACCATTTTTTTTCTATAACTGATTTTTAGGGATTAAATAATTGAGTAAATAATTAGGATTTACAAAATCCTTTAATCATTGGGCTATAAGCCTGACAGTGTGCATGTGGGTCTGCTTAAGTTAAAGTTGCAAAGTAAACTTCAGGAAGCAACAAATGTCCATCATATCCTTAAACTTTAAAAGCTTGACGACTCCTTACTTTTTCAAAATCATTAGAGTCGTGGTCCCACTAGAGGAAACACGCGACACAGAATCCTTTCTGAGAAGGAAAATCCGTAGGGGAAGGTTGTGGGTTTACGTTTTTCAAAAACTTGCTGTCCCAGTTCTCTAAGTGCCGTAAAAGGGTGACAGGAAGCCAAAATTTCCTCCTCATTTTTCTTTTTTCTATTTCTCATCAGTTGAGTGAAATGAAACTGCTGAAAAATTCAGCAGCTTTTGGGTTTTAGCTAGTAGATCAAGGCTTTTCCTTCAGGTTATCTGAGGGAAAACGGTCCCGTTGGACTAATATTACTTTCTCCTTTGGGCACCATTAAAAGTTTTGTTTTTTGCCTTGTAAATGAGGTGTTGCAGCGCCATGTGGGCATCCACAGAGCACATCAGTGAGTTATGATGCATGGCTGACACAAGAATTTACTTGGTGTCATTAGTGAAGCATGCAGCAGAAGCGCTGTCAGATTCACGTCCTGAACTGTTCAGCTCTCGCAGCCTAAGAGCCTCAGTAGTGCAGATGTTCAGAGTCCTCTATTTAACAGAATACTGCATGTCTTCATTAAATACTACTTTATTGCACTTTCTTTCTTTCCTGCATCAAAAGAACTTGTTTCCACAGTCTTGTTCTGAATGCTTGGCTTCTTGGTCCGACTCCCTCAGCACTCTTGTCATTTTGCACCACACATGAATACTTGAGGACTTTCTTTGCACTTAGCAAGCATATTTTAGTGAAACAGTAAACCTTTTTTCTGAGGGTGGAAGCTCAAGGGGGAGAAGCTGTCAAGTTATCTTCCAGGTCTCACTTTCATTTCATTTCATGCTACCGTTGTGTTTTCAAGGGGATTTTGTTTCTTATTGCCTTTAAAAATTTATAGATTTACATAATATTGCATCTCTTTTTTGTGTCATGAAGTTTTAAAGAAATTTGAGTAGAAGTGTACATAGAGAAGCAAAGAGAGGCAGCAGAGAAAAGGCTCAAACTAGAGGTTTCACCAAACAAGCTTCAGGTTTGACTCTAGCAGAGAGAATAAACACGATATGTGTGATAGATCTGTACTCTCTGTAGATCATATTAATGACATTGGCCCAATCCGAATTCTTCCCTTCTCCTTCATTTGGACCTCCAAACGGAGAATTATGAAAAAATAGTGTCTCATATTTCGAACGTCACTTTTGTCGATGGCGTCACCTATAATCGCCAGTTTGCTAGCTTTTGCATGGAGCTTCCAGCACTTGAATATACATGACAACAGTGGTTTTATAATTTTAAAAAGGTCATGCTACAACAAAAAGTCATTACTTACATTTAAATGTAAACTTCTGTGGTTCAGAGTGCACCAGTTTGAAGAAAAGCGCTTCTCAGTGTGATACGGTTTAGCCTTGCAATGGAGGACTTTATACTTCTCCCGCCGGCCTGGTGAGTCTGTTCTGCTTCTCTTCATGTGTTTTATTGGAACTCCTTTTCTGGAAGATTGGATTCCCTCCATTTCTTCCCTCCATTTCTCTTTCATGGATTTCCTTTATTGACTCTGACTCTTCTTCTCAGAACTCTCTGACTCCACCTACTGCTTGGAGGACCTTACTGCACGCCCAATAAACTGCTCAAAAGCTCATTGCAATTTGGGGTCCACCCTCGCCTATTATTCCTGAAAGATTCAAGCAGCTCTCATCCATCCATCCATCCATCTAACCTCTGTACTCGCTGAATCCTTTCTGGAGTGATGGAGTTGCTGGAACAAACAGGTTGCCAGTCAGTTGCAGGGCTCCAGCTCCCCTAAAGGTTAAAGTTGACTGTTTCCAGGGTCTGGTAGGCAAGTACTTGAGCTTTTAAGAGCTGTATAAACCAATAAAGGCTTTACCATTCTTTACTATGGGAATTCTGTTTGTTTCAGAAAATATTGCAGATAAAAATTTCTGGATACACTTACCTGGGTGTTACACTGGACAGGAAAAAACAGCCACAGCTTTAGGAAGTTTGGGTCCCTTCACATCTGCACCAAGATACGGAGAATGTTTGATCAGTCTAATGGGCTCCCTCTTCTTTACTGGAAGTTGTCGTGGCATCAAGACGCCATCAGACTGATGAACAAATGAGGCTCGGTTGTGGGAGTTAAACGTGGTGGTGGAGGACACAATCCCACCAAAATGCCTGGCATTCATAAACAATCACATCAACTCCCACCACAAAATACTAAACAAACAAAAGAGAAACCACAAGCCATTGCGTTGCAATTCCCCTCTCCATTACTGGAACATGTACAAAATGTTTCATTAATGTAACCACAAGGCAGCACAATCTAATCCTTTAATGTGCCAAGTTCACGTCAGACTAATGCTGATGACTGTGTCTATACGTGGAACCAAATCCAAATCACCAATGTGAACGGCAAATAGAATGTTGATTCCGGATCACTCACGTCCCAATATGGTAAGTCAGATAAAAGCAACAGATGACAACCCTTAAATTTAGGAGCCAACAGGAAAATGTACTTATATGCTTTGGAGGTAATATTTAATTACAGCATTGATTTTATTTATCAAATTTATACACAGTTTGTGTCCTACTTTATTTTATTGTTATGTTTTATTGATTTATTATTCAATCCATCCATTGATCCATCCAGCGATCAATCCGTTCCATTCCATCCATCTGTCCATCCATTGATTTATTCCATCCATCCATTCCACCCCACCCATCCATTCATCCGTGCATCCCATCCATCCATCTATTCATTCCACTGATCCATCAATCCATCCATTCAAACCATTCCCCCAACCATCCATCCATTCCACCCATCCATTCAATCCGTGCATTCCGTCCAACCATCCATCTGTCCATCCATTGATTCATTCCATCTGTGGTAAGTGGAAAAGGGATGAGTACCGTTCAATAGGTCGATTGCACACAAAGGCAGGAGGCGTGGCTCAGAGTTAAAAATAAAATTTTATTACAAAAGTTCTAAAAATCAATTAAAAACAAGAAATTTCAATAAAACATTCACACAAACTGAATAGGGGAAGGATCCGTTTAGCTGAGGCCCGTTAGCTACGCAAGGTGGAGGCCCCCAAAACAAAACAACTAAAATGTAATTCACCCCAAGCTCGTGATATGACACACTCACACATGAATCCCTTCACCAGGACACGACACTCCAAACGAGGGAAACCTCCACCTGGGCACGAGAATGGGTCCTCAGCACTGAGGGAAGGGGGAAAAACAAATTAAAATCCACACACAAAAAGAAATATAAATAAAAACAGAACACTTTAGGAAGAAGTGAGAGCTGAGCTGATCGGCTCGTGCAGCTCCACTTCACCCAATAAAAACAAAACAAAACACAGTGCTCATTCCATGATTAAAATCACAACCTTAAAAGCACAAAGCTAAAAAGGTATTCCGTTAAAAGTCTGGAGATGAGAACCGCTCGTGATCTCCAGTGGGGGGGGGGGGCAGAGT
>NW_023416882.1:588735-588919 GCF_002922805.2 Oryzias melastigma | reverse complement strand
GGGCAGAGTCCGGGAGTGCCCTGGTATGTCTTCCTCCTGCACCTCCGACGGACGTTGCGGCGGAAAGCCACCCCAGCAGAATCCTCAACATACACGGCGTGGTTAAGAACAAGCGAAGGTGAAGTCGTCCAGAAATTCAGATAAAAATAAAAGCAGCAGCTGATCCAACATTACTGGGAGCACA
>NW_023416882.1:579361-584361 GCF_002922805.2 Oryzias melastigma | reverse complement strand
GTTGCTGACTAACTTGGTGGGATCCGGCCCACCGGGTAATTCTATCCGCCCCCCCAGATCATTACATTTTATTGTTATTAATGGCCCGCACTTCTTTCTAACTTCTATAATTTTGACCAAATATATTTTTATAGAGACTAAAATATTGAAAGTTATTTAAGGTTTAAGTTGATTTATTCTGGAATAATTTTCCTGCCTTTTTATTTTTCATAGTTATTTTTAAAAGTTACGGTTTTAACCTTTAAAAATTTCGCTAGCTTTTTGGACTATTTTGCCGTTCATTAAGATTTTTTAGCCTATTTTTGAGTTTAGTTAATATTTCAGCTGCATGCTAGCTGTTTTGGATTATTTAGACTTTTCTATTTAAGTTTTTTAGGATATTTTGAAGTTTAGCTATTTTTTTCAGCTACTAGCCAACTGTTTCGGCTAATTCTGGCTTTCTTTAGGCTGTTTTGGAGTTTAATAAAATTTCATCTACATGCTAGCACTTTAGGCTCATTTAGGCTTTTTTGGGGCTATTTTAAAGTTTAGCTAATATTTCAGCTACATGCTAGCTGTTTTGGCTAATTTAGGCTTTTTCTATTAAAGGTTTTGAAGTTTAGCTATTTTTTCAGCTACATACTGGCTGTTTAGGCTAACTTAGCCTTTTTTTAAGGATATTTTGAAGTTTAGCAAATATTTCAGCTACATGTTTGCTGTTTTGGCTAATTTGGGCTTTTTAGGCTTTTTTGGAGTTAAGCTAATATTTCAGCTACATGCTAGCTGTTTTGTCTAAGTTCGGCTTTTTTCATTTTTTTAGGATATTTTGAAGTTTATCTTTCTTTTCAGCTACATTCTAGCTCATCTGGTTAACGTACATTTTTTTGTTGGTTTCTTAGACTAATTTAGCATTTAGCTAATATTTTAGCTGGCTATCAGCTTCAGCATTTTCAGCTATTGACTTCTTTGTTCTCAGCTATCAACTTCAATATTTTTAACTATGAATTTCAGCATCTTCAGCTATCAGTACTATCATATTCAGCAACCAAATTCAGCTTACAGCATTTCCACTAACATTATAGGAGGTAATTCTATATATCTAGTTCATAATTATGTTAAAAAGTTACGGTTTTAAAGATTGATAAATAAATGTTTATCCTGTTCGGCCTGCGACCTACAGTGTGTTTCGGATTTTGGCCCTTCTGTGGGATTAAGTTTGACACCCCTGATTTAGTATGTATCAGTGTGTATTGATGAACCGCACACACCCGAAGAGGTGTGGGTTCGTTTGAGCTCCTTACACATTTGACCACTGGACAAAACAGTGGTCCTCAAAGGAGGAGAAGCAAGTCCCATCTAAATTTAGACCTGTGAACTGAGTGTGAAGTGGTGCGACTCAACCGCCCCTGCTCTGTCGCAA
The DNA here is from genome assembly GCF_002922805.2 of Oryzias melastigma. NCBI lineage: Eukaryota > Metazoa > Chordata > Actinopteri > Beloniformes > Adrianichthyidae > Oryzias > Oryzias melastigma. Next base: position 582,962 of record NW_023416882.1, on the reverse strand, counting down.
CATCATTCTATTGCTAGCTAAAAAAAACAACACAGACTCACCAAAGCTCACCTTGAAAATCTTTGCTGTGCAAACACAGCTGTAAATTTTTTACATGTATCATCAAGGGGTGAACCTTGGATAATCATCAGTTAATATTCATGGCATTGTAAAAAATTCATCAGCACAGCTGTGTGTGAGGTTTTATTTCACGGCAAAAAGAAAACTTTCTCAGAAGACGTGGAAGGAGGTTTCGTGTCTCTCTGGGTGCCAGGATAAATGCACAGATAAATAAAGACTTGGCAGTCAGTGATGTGGACCCTGGATCGCTGCAGATTGTGCTGTTAGGTAATTGATGGGGTCCATAAATCTAGAGCAAAGCGTTGCACAGTAATTCAGCAGCTCTTCAGGTAACCCGCTCAAAGGTAGCCATGCCTTCACACACATTTGAGTAAACAAGCTATAGAGGACAGGCTTTGGCATCGAATACAGACAAAACTATAAATGATCCAAATTCCAGCTGTCCAGATCCTGGTGAGTTTTTGATTGTGTAACAGAGAAATGTTTGTCCAAAAATAAAACTTGGATCAAACTTGTACAGAGATCTCCCTGGCCTCGTGTGCATTTTAGTGTCCCACAGGTTTACCTCAATATTTTTCAAAGAAATTAAGTTTGAAAATGCATTTTAAAAGAAGAAATGGAGAGATCTACGTGTCTCTGCATGATGGCACACAAAAATAGTTAGAAAATTTTGTTTTTTAAAAAACGTCATGGGCCACTGAGGTGTAGAGGTCAGCCAAATGAGCATGTCCCCACCAACCAAAGTTACTTTTTCACTGAATACACAACTCATAAAAAAATAGCCAATTACCGCAAGTTCTTTCTGCCAACATGATCATTTGTCTGTTTATTTTCACCTAAGTAACACAAATATGAGAAAAACACATGACTCTTTATCAAATGTCACCATTTAATCATGTCCTCTCAGTTTTGTTCAACCCTGTAACAGCCTTTGAATCCCCCCACTAAAAGAAATAATGGTTCAATCCAACTTCTTCAACAACCAGGAAGTGACATCACTGAATATTTTGCCTGATTTCGAATAAAAACCCATAAATATAGACCTGCACTTTCTGCTTCTGACTGCTATAGCACATTCACAAACTGCTCCTCTGTCCTTTTCCATAAACAGCCTCAGTGTGGCCGTCAGTCCAACTGAGCATGCAGACTTCCTTCATAGACGATGGACGTCAGATCATGATCAAATTTGCAGCATTGGAACTAGGCGGGTTTGGATATTAAATACAGAGTCTCATTGGATTGGATAGTTTGATACTCTGCCAAAACCCATCACTCATTTTATCCAGAAATTATTGACAAACCATGTCTTTGTCATTTTTCAAGAACCTTTTAACTTGGAAATTTTGAAAGATACTTCCAATAATATCACTTACATTGAAACAGTCTGATCGAAATCCATCAAAGCCCCAAGACTTTGGAGGCACTTTGAATGATTGCTTCCCTGTTCACCATTTCATTCAGGAGAGTAGAATCTTCCAATCAGGGGTTGAGGTACGTTAATACTTTTTTAAAGAAATGTAAAGAGTACCTTACAAAGGGGTGCTTGCAACTGGAGCATATACTTTGTACCAGCTGCTGAGGAGATGGAGGGGGTTGAGGAGTCGATACTGTTTTTAAAGTGCTGAGAGTAAATCTGAGACTTTGGTAAGTCTCTTGTCGCTTCTATAATTTAAGAGCCAAAAGGTAGACAAAGCAAGAAAAGAGGCATTGTGCTATGTATGGATGTTGACATGCATGTTGGATGACTCCACCTCTCCCATCACACCACAAAGCTTGATGCACTTGGTGCATAATTCAGTTGTGCTGTATCTGTCTGCAGTCTTGGATGGACCTCCATTGTTCAGAGGAAGTAATTGAGGTGGAAGAGGTACATGTGCAGCTTTATGTACTTGTTGGGTAACTGTTCATGCAGTGTGTGTTTGTACAGCATAGAGAGCATTCTCCTACTTTCTAAAGATTCTAAAAACAGCGTGTTTGCTTGTCTCAAAGCTCCGTAGCCTCTGTTCAGGAAATAGTGGATGGGATCATTAATGGAGGATCCCTGTGTGACTCTTCTCCTAGCTTTGTCTAAAATGAGATACATGAGAAACACGTGTAGTCTTAGCACTGTTTTTTTTTTTTTTTACCAGCTACCTGTTCATGCTGGTATCATAAGATGCTTGCACACTGTACTTCATGGAATGAATCTGTTATTTCCAACCATCCCAGCAACAGAGCTTAAACAAAATTTTTAGCGCTCAGCTTCACTTGTAAACAACCTTTATGTTAGTCAATACTGTATGAGTTACACACCATGCAGCTTCAGAAGTACAGTGCAGTACTGTGTATGAGATACCAAACCACACCACAATCTTTTTATAAGTTACTTTTATTAGAAGGGGCCGCCCACAATAAATGTATTAGAATTTTTTGTGAGTGGGGTCAAGGAATGTGTGTTAATAGAGGGGAGGGTGGGTGTGAAGGGTTGGTTGAGTTTTGTATCTATGTTTTTGTTTTTGATTGTATACCGCAAAGTATGAGAATTGCTTTAAATGAAAAAGCTGGTTGGTTGGTTGTATCATTGGTTTGTTGCTTGGTTGGTATGTTGGTTGTTTGGTTGGTTGCTTGGTCGGTTGCTTGGTTGATGTGTTGGTTGTTTGGTTGGTCGGTTGGTTGCTTGCTTGGTTTGCAGCTTGGTTGATTGGTATGTTCGTTGTTTGGTTGGTTGCTTGGCTGGTTGGTTGCTTCCTTGGTCTGTTGCTAGGCCGGTTGCTTTGTTGGTTGTTATGTTGGTTGCTTGGTTGGTTGCATGGTTAGTTGATTTCTAGCTTGGTTGGTTGTCTGGTTGCTTAGTTAATATTCCTGCTTCTTAACTTTGATCGGCCAGACAAAGCAGCTATTTTTTTTAACCTATTTTAAAATCCTTCCCGGTGGTCTTTTAATTATAATTATGCTGTTTTTAGCCCAAATACAAAAAAAAAACTATCTTGTTATTTAAGGCATATTTTCTGAAGAACAGCAGGAGGTTCATCAGAAATTTGCCTTTGAGTTGTGGGAAGGGCTGTTGACACGGAGCAACCCTAAATATCCCATACTTACGTTATTAATATTCTCTTCCACTAGCTGACAACCCCTGACAACCCCAAGCTAACATCAATGTAGCTAAAAAAAAACCAATGCTATCTAGCCGTACAGCTTTGAGTAGGATGGCAACTCAGATGAGGAAAGGGAAGACGTTAATGGATCTATTTGTCTCCAAGTGGAAGCATCAGAATTTTAGCGGAGCAGGGAGACTTTGGGTCACCCAGCAATATTGCTCTCTCACCAACCCGAGTTTTTTCAAATTAATTTTATCTGTTCCTGATCCATCATGTTTTGAATTAAGAAATACTCAGAAATGCAGATTTAATCTTAAATTATTTTCTAAATGTCCTTCATCATGAGAAACATGCTAAAAAAAACCCACACAAAAACAATATTTTTAATTGAATTTGGTCCTTAAACAGAGAAAATCAAAAAATGATAACCCGTGATGGCAGGTTTGTGGTTGTAACGACGTCAG
>NW_023416882.1:577925-578269 GCF_002922805.2 Oryzias melastigma | reverse complement strand
CCCAAATAAAAAAAAAACTATCTTGTTATTTAAGGCATATTTTCTGAAAAGCAGCAGGAGGTTCATCAGAAATTTGCCTTTGAGTTGTGGGAAGGGCTGTTGACACGGAGCAACCCTAAATGCAGATTTAATCTTAAATTATTTTCTAAATGTCCTTCATCATGAGAAACATGCTAAAAAAACCCCACACAAAAACCATATTTTTAATTGAATTTGGTCCTTAAACAGAGAAAATCCAAAAATGATAACCCGTGAGGGCAGGTTTGTGGTTGTAACGACGTCAGCAACAAAGGTGAGATTGGTAACTTGGTCTTGGACTTGAAATGGAGGAAAGTGAGAAAAAA
>NW_023416882.1:571907-577898 GCF_002922805.2 Oryzias melastigma | reverse complement strand
TAAGCAAATTATAAGCATCTTACTAATGCTTATTAATATCTTATTAATACTTAACAAGCACACCTTAATATAAAGCGTTACCGAAACTTCCTCTAAATAGAAGATTAAAGAGAAACCTCCAGCAAAACCAGAAGCAGAAAAACTGTCTATTGTGAGCAATGGGGCTCAGAAAGGACAGAAAAAAGACAAACAAAATTGATGTCTGTTGTAGGATAAAAATGCTGATAAGTAACTGCAGTAACGAGAGAGGATTAAGCTGATGTAAACACAAAAACATTTGAAGACAAATGAAATATGTTGCTGCAGATGGAGGTTGCTACTAAAGAGTGTAGAGGAAGCACAGGAGCACAAGTTCACATCGAATTTGTAAAAAAAAGACATATGTTAGTAACTGCAACAGCTACAGAGCATGACGAAGACAGACAACCTCAAAATCCTCAGAACATCTGTCAGTCATTGCAGCAGTGATAGATCCTGAAGCAGACATGAATAAAACTGTTATAAAGATGTGTTGTATCTACGGACTCTGGATTGAACCTGATTTCTTCTTTGTTGCATGTTGTTTGTCGTACATTAAAATGGAACACTCATGAGTCTGTCCAGTGCTTGTGGTTTGATTTCTTTTTATTACAGTTGCATGCATGAGGTCTGTGTATATGTTTTCTTTTATTCTCCAGGCTCATAAAAATGTTTTAAGCTCCAGAGTAATAGTGCTGCCACAAACAACTATTTTAATAGTCGACTAATCAATGACTCTTTTTACGATTAGTCGACTTGTCGGGTCTCGCACAAACTGGATGTAAAGCACACATCTTAACCATCATTAGCTTTAAACGAACTAAAAACGAGATATATAGCATTTCCTGCGATAATGCTAGTATTAATCCTCTAAGCGGAATTTGGTTGCTAAAGATGCTAGTGCTGACAGCTGAAGATGCTGAAATTGATAGCTAAAAACGCTGAAGCTGGTAGCTGAAAATGCTGAAGCTGGTAGGTGAAAACGCCGAAGTTGGTAGTTAGCTAAAATATTAGCTAGATGCCAAATTAGCCTAAAAAATTGAAAAATGTTTAAGTTAGCCAAAACAGCTGGCATGCAGCTGAAATATCAGCTAAACTCCAAATTAGCCTAAAAAACTGAAAAAAACCTAAATTGACTCCTGAGCATTTCATCCTGATCTCATCTCATGCTCACCTTCATCTCTGATTTTGCCTGTTTGCCGCCTGCCCCGACCCTTCCTTGGATCCTGACCACTCTGGTTTCTCTCTGATGCTCCCATTCTTGTTGCTGACTTTTGCCCGCCTGACCAGGATTTAGATTTATGGACGTGGCAGGTGGGTGGATCCATGAGTGGACAAAACAAAAAACTCTTGCTTTAGTATATTTTGGAATGTTGTTGAAGTGGGTAGAGCAGAGGTGTCCAAAGTCCATCCTCGAGGGCCGGGATCCTGCTGGTTTTCCAGAAACCCTGCCTTATCTACTGCTGATTATCTGGATCAGGTGTGTTTGGGCAATAAGGAGCTTCAATGGCAGGATGGTTGAAAAACATGCAGGACACTGGCCCTCGAGGACCGGCTTTGGACACCCCTGGTGTGGAGTAAATGCTGGTTAAAATTGTGCTTTTTTCAGAATATTCTGGGAAGAAACAGAACTTGCCTGTTGTCTACATTCAGGACAAACTTTGACAACCTTTGACTTACATTTGCTTTCATTTGACTTAAATATTTTTTCTTTATTGAAAAGAACCAAAGCCATGTTGGTCCATGATTGGTCAAACCATTTAAGTCCCACGTCATTTTACTATTTCCACTAATGATAACAGTCCTGTTCCCGTGCCCCACCCCTCTGACTGGATTTCAAATTTCAGATGTGGGTGGAGTCAGGCTCCAACTTCCTTGTTACCCTTTTAATACACTGTCTTCCTTGAAAAGCTCTGACCCTCCAATGTCAGGAAATTTCAGACTGTTGTAATACAAGTTGATCACACACTTATGAAACATCAATGAATCAATATTTCCCAAAATGTACCTGAAACACTATTTTCTATTTTTTATATTGAAAATTGAAATGTCAAACATCGACTTTGTAAGATATTTCACTCTGTTAGTTTCAACAGGGACATATAAGCTTTCCTTGTATATATTTTCTGCTGTGGCTAAAGGAAGTCTGCATCCTTTCAACCGTTAATTTTTTAAGGAATCTACTGGAATTATTGTGTTAACGGTTGAAAAGTTACATTACGTTAAAAAATTTGTGTTTAGGCGTCACCGGCAACGCCTTAGGTGTTAAAGGATTAATGATGTTGGTTAAAGTCATACAACTTTTAAACACATCTCGTTCTGTTTTATTATCTGGGTCCTACTTTGAGCTGAAAAAAGCACGTATGAGAAAACAACATCAATTTTGGCATGCATCATTTCTCTTTAGCACACGGATGGAACTACCGTGCCCTTTACGTGGGGCTGAATTAACATGGAATGACAGCAATAAAGGAAGTACATTGGGATGCCATTAGATGTTACCATCTGGTTGTCAGATCCATAAATGACTGCACTCTAAGAGATAGAGACGAGCCTTGTCTCACATCTAAAACTGAAGACTGAAAATCACTGATAGACTGTCAAAACTAGTCACCCATTTCCAGTTAGGTCAGGAAATAAAATACCTCATACAAGCACATACAGACAACTGAATATAATTTAAAATAAACAAGATTTTTACCAAGAAAATCTGCCTTGACATTCTCTATAATCATTTCCTGTTCGTGTAGAGAAACCAGCTCTTTTAGCTGCTCATCATTTCCCCGTGAGCAATGGGAGCAGAGTACATAAAAGCCCTTCGGTCTAATTCTGTTTTCCCTGACAAGAAGGGGGAGGAACGTTTCCACAAACATACACAGCCTTTTTTTTTACCAGGTTCTTCCTCCACACAGCAGAGAGACAACCTCAAAGAACACAGGGAGACGATCTGAGGGTCTGTTGGAGCGGTGACAGCTGAGATGTTCAGTGTCAGTAACAATCCACAGATCTTCCATCATATCAGGAAGTTTGTGTATCAGACTGCACTGGTAGGAAGAGATTCAAGTTTAAGGCAGCTCTCTTTCCAGATACAAGGGAGTGCCAAGGATCAAAATGATGTTTAGCATAATGTTAGAGTGATCATTCCAGAACTTTAAGGCAGACTATAATTAGTAAATTAAATGAAACTCTGGTTCATTTGGCTGCTTCACATTTTTATGTGGATCACAATAAAAGGTTTATCTGATAGAAACCAATTATAACAATGCATAAGAACAAAGCCCAACCAGCAAACTGCATCACATGCTGGAAAAACAAAACAAATTAATCATTTTTTATCCATTGAACTCAATCTAGAATAGACCAATTATTAGATGATTAATGAAATCTGACAATTATTTTTGAGACCAAATCTCAACCAGTTCGTACACGTAAAAATATGTTCTGACTAAGTGTTTGAAAGATTGTGTTATTGAAAACAGTGGTCCCCAACCACCGGGCCGCGTACCGGTACCGGGCCGCGGAAGAATTTAGGGACTTTTTTTTTTGAGTCAGAAATCTTTTATTTTGAAAGTCAACTGGGTTTTCTCGATTATACTGAGCGCTAAAAGTAGTCCAGCGGCGTGTCACACGAGAAAAGCTGCATGTGGAACCTTTCTCCGCGAATGGATGGGAATAGTGCAGCGACAGAAGAACAGACGGAAAACAACTGCGGTCAAGTGAGCCGCTGTTCGCTCAGCCGCGGTCAAATCAGCCGCGCTACAAGAAAGTCATGCGCCTGTATTACACGGTTTACGGCAGAGCATGAAACTAGGTGGAAGAGCTTTCTGTTGGAGTATTCGAACGTCAGATGTGCTCGGAGTAAAATGAAAAAGAGAAATAAAATTCTATAACAAAACTACATATTCTATCAGTGGATATTTGTACTAATAATCTGTTATTAATTATGTCCTTTCTAAAAATAAATGTTTAGAGTTGTCAATAATTAAGTTAAATAAAGTCATTTAAAAAATAAATTATTCCATATTTCCAGGACTTAGACAGAAAATGCTTGTTCTACTGGTCACCATCTATTACCTTAAGGAGACTTTTGTACTTTTACTGTATAGTTTTTGATAAAATAGTACTCAAACTTTGCATTTTTGACGAGAAATACGTTAAAATGGTCATCTTTGAATGTAAATAAATAGATTTTGGTCCATAATTCCAGGGTTTGGATACTATATCCTTCTTCTACAGGTCACCCTCTATGATCTCACAAAGACTTTGCTTCCGCATCCGGTGCGAACCAGGCGTAAGGAGCCAGCGCGCACATCTCACTTATGGCTATAGTGCTGCGTTAAAGGCACCTTGGAACAGCATCACCTGTATGTCACAGGTGCGTGTAACTCGCACTGTGGTTACAAACATTTCATGATAAACTAACCACAAGCACAGCAACTACTTTCATTGTGTCCCTTAAGGTGAGCCCACAAGCCTCATGGGAACCAAGACACACCTGCTCTCCTTTAAAGACGCAGTCCATGACCCCCCATGGGTCCGGATAACCCAAAAACCTGCAGTGTTTGGATGAGTCAACCTCTCATACGGATGTATATGACTAAGGGGAATAATGTCTCCAAGAAGGCACAAAAACAATGTACAAGATCTACCACTCTATCAAAATATGACTGTACATATAAATTGTTAGAGTTTAGGGAAAAAAACCCTGGTTTTGTCCTGGGCTGAACTTGCTACAGTCAAAAAGACAGATTAAAGACCAGATGCAGGAAGGCCTCAAACCGAGCCAAGAGGAAGGCAGCACTAAGAACAAAGCACATAAGACGCACCAATGCAGGAATCCAGGAAAGTCAAAGCCAACCTGTGCGGAACAAAACCAAAGGAAATCATAAACAAAACTAAGAGCGTTTTCATGAAAAGAATCATTTTCAACTCGGTTGTCACTGTCATCTTTTTTATACACATTATTGAAACCCGATCTTTCCAAAAATGGACACATACACAGAACAAACAGACCTTCCAGCTGTTTAAACATTATTCTAGGGCTGGCACTTCAAACAGCATACAAACTGGTTAGTCAATTGCACATTCATGTATTGAGATTACCAAAAAGATCCTGGCGTAAAATACATACAAGTTATTCTTTCCAGGTTATCTTTTTGCTTTACATTTTTCACATGTTTATTCACTCTTGCAAGATCTTAAAAGTAGATCACAGATACGTTCAATGGGACCATGGAAGATCTGCCCATGTGCAGAGTGGTGCTCGCTGGGATTCGCACACGCTTGGCATTTACGCTGGGAGGGACTCCAGGGTATCCACAGATAAACAGAGAATGAAAGAGCCGAGCAGCTGGTGTGGTGTCATTAAGACTCTGGGAAGAAAACCCTGAAGGCAGCAGCAGGGAGCTGCACCCGATTCAAGTTATTAAACTGCCTAGATAACAGATTTACATGGTTTATGTAACACACTTCACAGGTAAAATCAGACATTTATCTATTTTTAGATAGAACTACTACAGAATGTAACAACATTGCAATCATCTCTCACATTTATGGAACAATGATTTGTTCTACATTTGCATATAATGGTTAAAGAACCATCAGGCTCTGTGTAGCCTGCCATGGAGAGGAGAACTGTCCTGTGTTGACCCCACCTTTACCCGACAGGGGCAGATGACACTGTGACCCTGAACGAGACTAGTGAGTTGGGGAATGGATGGATGGGTGGATGAATAGACTGACAGATGGATGGATGATAGATGGATGAATGGACGGATGGATGCTGGAAGGATGGATGGATGGATAGAGGGACAGACAGATGGATGGATAGAGGGATGGATGGATGGATGGATGGATGGATGGATGGATGGATGGATGGACGGATGGATGGATGCATAGAGGGACAGACAGATGGATGGATAGAGGAGGGATGGATGGATGGATGGATGGATAGAGAGATGGATGGATGGATGG
>NW_023416882.1:544683-571882 GCF_002922805.2 Oryzias melastigma | reverse complement strand
ACGGACGGATGGATGGATGGATAGAGGGACAGACGGACGGATGGATGGATTGATGGATGGATGGATGGACGGATGGATGGATGCTGGAAGGATGGTTGGATGGATGGATAGAGGGATGGATGGATAGACGGACAGATGGACGGATACATGGACAGATGGATGGATAGTCGGATGGATGAATAGTCGGATGGATGGATGAATGGGCAGATGGATGGATGGATAGAAGGACAGATGGATGGATGGATAGTCGGATGGATGAAGGGGCAGATGGACGGACAGACAGAAGGATAGATGGATGATGGATGGGCGGACGGATGGATGGATGGGGATGGATGGCTGAATGGAAAGATGGACAGGTGGACAAATGGATGATGAATGGATAGATGATGAATAGACGGATGGATGGATGGATGGATGAATGGAAGAACGGACAGGTGGCTGGATGGATGGATGGATGGATGGATGTACGAACGAACGAACGGATGGATGTATTAAGGATGGACAGACGGACTGAAGGATTGATGGATGGACGATGGATGGTTTTGGGAACATCAGGCTGTCTGTCCTTCATGAAACACCATTTATAAAGTTCTTTTCTCCTTTTTCCCGACTACAAAAACTTTCCTCTGACTTTTTACCATGAGGTGAACATATCCTCTAACACAAAATTAGGCAAAACAAGAAAGATTTCATATTTGAAAAAAATATTTGTTTTAGGCACTCCTCTAATTATTTTTATTAACCGAGAACTCAGATGTGCATTTTCAAAAAACACATTTGAAAACAGAAAGAGAATAAAGACACTAAACAGTGGAGTTAAAGTGATCACAACAGACTTTCTGCTGAACATGGTTGAGTTTGACCCCACGGCCTGGTTTCATTGTCAGGCACGTTTAAGAGAAAAAGTGCTGATGTGGCCCGAGCACAGTTCATTGTTTTCATCCTCATAAAAATAGCTGAATCACAGCATGGGATTCTGCTGGACCAAGTACAATAATAAAGATCAAATTCACTTCAATCGAAAAATTAATTTAGCACTCAAGGGAGAGACACTGTCAATCTATTGGACTTCATCAGTTAAAGCTTAGAGGTACTTCTCCTAAAAACTCCTGAAGTCAAGAGGGTCAAGGTGAGGAACAAAGAAACAGGTGGTCAGGATGATTAAGAACAATGATAGAAATGTTCTACAAGTGTGATGGAAGGGTGGAAAAAGAAATCAGAAGTAGATCACTCAGGAGAAGAAATGGATGCTGTGGAGAAAAAAGATCAGTGAGGAAGAAGAGGAGGAAGAATGGAGAGACAGTTGGTCCTGATAATGAACTTGCAAGAGAAGATGAAGCTTGACTGAGGTCAGACGTGAACATTTATGAAGAGCAGTCTGAGTCTATACAGAAAAAAAGAACAACATGTGGTATTTGCTTTGAGGAAGTTTCTGGAGCGGAATAGACAAGGTCAGAAGGAGTTGAAACTGGGTTTATTGCCTCTAAACTAAAGGATTTTGATGTTCTTTGTGTGGCGAAATGCCAATAAAAATGTATGAAAATTAACGGCGATTTCTGCCAAGAAAGTCTTGTAAAATTGTGTAGTTAAAGGAGCCATCCATAAGAAAACAACTTTTTGAGCTTTTAAGTGTTTTGTACCATTCATTCTTCACTATAAAGAACCCCAAAGTGGTATTTTGATCCATTCACCCACTTCTGAGTAATCCTCTAAAAACCTGTACTCTCAGTGGCAGCCCACGAAAACGAGCAAGTCCTCACGATCTGATGTAACATCGTGATACAGCCCCTTTCAGGAAGAGCCTGCTCTGACAGCTCCGCCCCCAGTCTAACACCAACACCCAATTTCTCCACATAGCTAGTGGTGATCAGCAAAAAACTGCACAATACCATAAATCATCCAGTTGTGTCCTGTCTTCAATGAATTCCAGCTCAAACTGGTGTTCGTTACTTTAGACGCGAGGCTCCTTTAAGAAGATTATGTTTTTTGACACGATGGCTGTTCCCATTAAGGCACGGGTCCCCAACCTTCAGGCCGAAACCAGAAAACTGACCAAACTGACTCCGACCCCATCCATCCATCCATCCATCCATTTTCTTGACCGCTTCATCCCGTTCAGGGTCGCGGGGGGCCGGAGCCTATCCCGGCCACTGATGGGCGAAGGCGGGGTACACCCTGGACAGGTCTCCAGTCTGTCGCAGGGCCTCAATCACACACCCATCCACTCTCACATGCACACCTAGGGGCAATTTAGAGTCACCAATGAACCTATGAAGCATGTTTTTGGACGGTGGGAGGAAGCCGGAGTCCCCGATGAAAACCATGCATGCACGGGGAGAACATGCAAACTCCACACAGAAAGGTCCCAGCCGGGATTCGAACCAGGGCCTTCTCGCTGTGAGGCGAGAGCGCTAACCACTTGCGCCACCGTGCGCCACCGTGCAGCCCGCAGAAGTGGGATTTGAAGCCACGCCTCATTACGAGACTGCGACCTTAACGCAGCGCCTTGGACCGCTCGGCCATCCTGACAACGACTCCGACCCCAGAGAAGAAAACAGTTATGTGGCCCTCACACGAAAACGTTTGGGGACCCATGTGGTAAAGCCTCCGGGCCTGATATACGGTACCGGTCCAGTACCGGGACGTGGAGCGTACTAGTACCATAACTCAGTATTTGCTTGTGTTTGGGTCCAGTACCACGTCCAGTGCCGGGTTTGGGTACCGGACGCATCGCGAGGACCAGTCCGTGTCCAGTACCACATCCGATACTGCGTCCCAAGGGTTACGCACCCTTAATTTTACTAATACCCAGCATGTCAAAAAATGGCTAGTTGGGGACACCCAAAATATTAAAAAGTGAATTGGAGGGGTCTTTAGCCAAACATCAATAAGTGACAAGTTGGCAATGAGAATGTGTTGGCTCATGTGGTTATTGAATGATCAGAAAAATGCATTTCCGACCCGAAACGCACCACATGAATGCAGAATAACTTTCTATACCTTTAGACAAAGGTCAATGTAATCTTTATGTACCATCAAGGACGCACCAGAATTACAGAGAAAATTAAGCATTATTAAGGATTATATATACTATATAGAATCTATTCCAGTTTGGCAGGCCAGACTAAATAGTTAAACGGGCCACATATGACCTTCAGGCCGTCCTTTGCCCATCACTGGTCTAAAGTCTTGAGGCAGACCTTTCAAAACTGTAGCAACTAGAGCACAATTACTCAACATCTAAACCGTGTTCTGGACCACTATGGTGGCAGTTTCTGCCCAAAAATATGCTCCAACTATCTCAACCCCCCTTCTGTAGATACAGTGAAGGAGATAAATATTTGATCAATTTGTTGGTGTTGGTAGTTTGCCCACTCAAACTAAATTAACAGCCTCCTTGTGCCTGTAGCATGAAGGGTCTTGCCCAAGGACCAACACAGGAGAAAGCTCATCAGACTCTCAATCCTACGTGCATTCTTCCAATCAGGAGTCGACTGCCCTACCGCTGCACCAAGGAGAGAAAATAGACTCACCCCAATTTGTGTGTATATAATTCTTGATCAATTCCCACTGCTGTAGATCTCGAGGTCTGCAACCTGCGGTTCCTGAGCTACATGTGGGTCTTTTATCTCTCCTTTGTGGCTCTCTGGTCAAAGAAAAATAAGTTTTAAAAGTCTACTATAAGGTAAAAAGAATGTTAGTATTAAATTTTTAAAAAAAGGAAACATGCTCAAAGTTTAGTTAACTCATTGAACACTTGACGAACAGAAGTTATTACTTCACAAGGCCCCTGACAATGCTAGCCTTCGTTCTCCAACAATCCTCCTTTTACCAACATCGTACTAAAATACTTTGACAGATTTTTGAGCTTCTTTTGCCACAGAAAATCAATTTGAAGTCAGTAAGCACAACTAGCGCCAGGTTAAGTTATAATCCACCAGATTATAAAGTAGATTTTCTATTTATGAACAAATTCAAGGATCTTATGTGCGCCTTATGATTTGAAAATATGGTAAGGAACACTTAATTAGCTTTTATTTCAATTTAATCTGTTAAAATTACAAATTTCTGGCTGGGGTGCACCACAAACCGTAAAAACACATTTTTTTTTAATTACTGCTGACGTTACACTACATGCTACTAAAATGTGGTGTATTGAAATGATCTTGTGTGGCCCAGGATGTCTTTTATTTTGAAAGGAAGTTAGGCAGACCTCTCAAAAGTTCAATAAAAAAAAACAATTTTCTCTTTAATTTTATGTTTCATCAATGCCAAAAAAAATCAACATTTCCTTAATTTATCAAAATAGAAACATCAACATAAATACAAAATTGTGTCTTATTTTTCTAAAGGGTGAAAGAAGACTATGTGGCTCCTATTGGGTTGTTGCTGGGAAATCAACCCAAATTGCTCTTCAAGTGTTGAAGGTTGCAGACCCTTGGTTTAGACTTATTGATACGCTAAAAATGTTTAGATTTTCATCATTATCATCCACATAGGCTTTGGGGTTCCATTCTCTATTCTCATTTACTTCTCCTCTCCTTTATTAGTTATTATATTTAGGTCTTCTGTTTGGTGCAGTGTGATTCATGTGTTGTTCCTCTTTCCCACTCCCCCCGGGGGAGCAAGAGAGATTTCAGGTGGATCGCCTATGCTCCTGTTCTTGGTCATGGACTGCGCCTCTGGCTCATCTTGGCTGTGGACCTCGCCCCCACCTTTCCTCAGTCATATCTGGCTGAACTCCATCCAAATAAATAGTTGCAGAGTTAGATAAGTTAATTCCTCTTTAACAGTCCTGGTAAATCGCCTGTCAGGTTATCCCTGCCCTACTAAGGGCAGGGATAACCTGTTTTATTTAGTCTATTTAGTTTATTTTAGCAATCAACTATTGTTTATATTTCATATTTTTGTTTCTGTACAATTATCGGCACAAAGCCAAATGAGGCAATTGTTTAGTGATATTGGGCTATATCAGGGGTCTGTAACCTTTGGCTCCAGAGCAACGTCTGACTCTTCTACCCCTTCATTGTGGCTCTCTGATTAAAGAGAAAATACAAAGCTTTTACTTGAAAAAAGTCACTGTAGAATAAAGTTTTAAAAAAAGTAAAATAACTTACATTTGTGCGAGCCTCCAAACCACAGTAGCCATAGTGGTTCAAGAACTAAGCTTTTTGACAAAGTGTGCCTCGTAGCTCATAAAATAGTTAATTAGCTCTGTTTTAATTTTAGAAAGTTAGATTTATGAATTTCTGACTAAGAAGCATTAAAAAAAAAGTTTTTTTTTCATTATCTATCTCTAGATTTACTTAATTGAGATGATGCTATGTGACACATGAAGTCTTTTATTTTGAAAAGAAGTCTTGTGAACATTTGGCTGCACGGTGGCGCAGTGGTTAGCGTTCTTGCCTCACAGTGAAAAGGCCCCAGTTCGAATCCAGGCTGGGGGATTTGGGACCTGTGTGGAGTTTGCATGTTCTCCCCGTGCATGCGTGGGTTTTCACCGGGGACTCCGGCTTCCTCCCACCGTCCAAAAACATGCTTCATAGGTTAATTGGTGACTCTAAATTGCCCCTAGGTGTGAATGTGAGAGTGAATGAGTGTGTGATTGAGGCCCTGGGACAGACTGGAGACCTGTCCAGGGTGAACCCCGCCTTCGCCCATCAGCAGCTGGGATAGGCTCCGGCACCCCTGCGACCCCGAAAGGAAAGAAGCGGCCAAGAAGATGAATGAAAGTCTTGTGAACCTCTGTTAAAAGTAAAACCTTTCATATTTAGAAAAAAAAGTGATTTAAATTTTTACTTATGCCAAAAAATATTAGTTTATTGATATTTCTCATAAAAATAAGAGCACAAATTATTTTTCTTAAGGATGTGTGACTCCCACTGGGTTGCAGTGAGAAATCAACCATAATGGCTCCTTAAGTGTTAAAGTCTGCAGACTCCTGGGCTACATAAACAAAATTGAATTGAACTGATTTGTGTGTAACTTTGGATTTGATTGTATGTAAATATTGATTTTTGCATAACTTCGGATTGTGTGTGTGTAAATCTTGAATTGTTAATCAGTTTTTCAAAATGTTGCGTATTTGTCATGATCGAACAAAAATTATGAATTTAAAAAAAACACAAAATACAGTTTACACAAGTGGTTTGCATGTGCATAACAAGGAATTTGTGTGTTTTGTAAAGATTTGTGTTTCAAGTTGTTGTAATGTTAAGTTGTTCGAGTGTAAGTTGTATTTTTTTGTAGTTGTAAATGTGAATACACAATTGCAAGTTCACAAAGTAATGCACAAAATGTATTGAATGAGTAACAAATCAAGAATTACCCACACACAAATCAGGTTGAGACAATTTTATCTCTATATTTCTTTTGTTCCAGTGGGATTGAGGATTAGTTAGAAAAATGTACCCATCAATTAACACAATTGGAAAGTTTAATTTTACTCTAAGAAAAGTTATTTTAGTAAGAAAGGGTTTAGTTTTAAATCTCTGTTTGACTATCGAACCCGCAGAGCTTTCTGCCAGAGACTTTACGACAACAGCAGCAGAGACCGCGTGAGTGATGCTTTCGGTCGCCATGGTGACCTCCCCTAAAGCCCCCTAGCTTCTCCTGTGTGCGCGCTCCCCCTCCTCCCCTCTCCTCCCCACAGCCGTAAAGGCCACTGTGCGCATGCACGGTCAGCCACAGCGAGCATCGACACCAAGATGGCGAGAACACGCCTGGCTCTCCTCCTGACGCTCCTTTCAACTTCGTGTAAGTGCAGAAACCCTCTCCTTCACTCCGCGCTCCTCTCCGAAGGGCGGCCGTGAGTCGCTGCCCACCCCCGCGGTGGTTTCATCACGATTTCCCTCAAACCTGATGGACTCACAAGTGACTGTCCGAACCCAACTAACCTCAAACTTAACTCAAAGAGCCCGAAAAGCGGCGGCTGTCCGCGCGGGAACGTGTTGTTGTGAGACACGGTTCCGAAGAACTGACAAATGTCGTCGCCATTTTACATAAGTTGACTTAACGCGGTGGATTTAAGCCGCTTTTGTTGGTCAAAGCGCCTCTTCTCTAACTGTTGTCGGTGAATACATTATTTCAGGGACGCTTTTTATGGGGCCGTGGCGCGTGTGTTCGGGGGCGCGCGCGTGCGCTGATAGAGTAGAAAGTTCTGCCGGCGGGTCGCTGTGGTTCCGCGTGAAGCCTCTCACGCGGGCAGATGCAGATTTCGGATAACGGTTTTCTCTGCGCCGCATTATCGGCAGGCTGACCGCGGGAGGAGCCAGCCCGCGCGGACCCCTCTTCACCCCCCCCGCCTCCTCCCGCACAGTCCCGCCGCCTCTCTGTTGTCTCTTCAACGACCACGGAGACCAAAAACATTCACCTGTGGAACCACAGCAGCCAGAACATCTGAGGACGGGTTCGGTCCACTCAGAACTCTCTTTACATTCTGGTGAACAAAACTTCACTCACTGAAATCAATTCTTCTCTATTTATGATCATCAATTGTATTTAGTTTCTGAATTTTTATTTTTTTTAATGAAATATATTTTTTCTTGGTCAATGAGCTTTTCCCCCCTTTTTTTCACATTACTAGTTATTTAAGCTTAAATAAATAGTTGTTTAAAAGTGAAGTCTGACATCATCTATCTATCCATCCTCTAAACTCTTATCCCTGCTGGGGTTACCGGAGCCCACTGTTAAATGAAGGCGGGCTACACCCTGGACGGGTCACCATACCTAGGGACTCTTAAAGCAGGGGTCCCCAAACTTTTTCTTGTGACGGCCACATGACTGTTTTCTTCTCTGGGGTCGATTTGTAGGCTAACAGTAAAAGTGTAACAATCACAGCCTAAACGTAAAAATGTACGGTTTCAAAAGCCGCACATAGCCAAATTTTAAATAATTCATAATCTTCATAGAAAAAAAAACTACTACTAAACCAGTTTAAACTAGATATATAGCATTACCTGTGATAATGCTAGTGGGAATAATGTAAGATGAATGTGCTAGTGCTGATAGCTGAAGAGACTGAAATTGTTAACTAAAAATGTTGATGCTAATAACTGAAAATGCTGAAGTTGATAGCTGAAATGGCTGAAGCTAATAGTGGAAGACGCTGAAGCTGATATCTTGCTAAAATATTTGCAAAATGCCAAATTATTTAAAAAAACTGGAAAAAACTATAAATTGCCAAACAGCTATAATGTAGCTTAAATATTAGCTAAATGCCAAATTAGCCAAAAAAGCTGGCAAAAGACTAGAATATCATCTAAACTCCAAATTAGCCCATAAAACTGAAAAAAGCCTAAATTATCCAAAACAGCATGTTGCTGAACTATAAGCTAAATGCCAACATCCCATAGACTCCTATAGAGGAATAAACAGCTATGACTCGGTCATTCTATTGGTCAGAATAACCATTCTTACTCTGATACGTTTTTTCTTGATACTTTTTATGTAGTTCAGCCGACCAATCAGATGCCTCAATAAACGTATCCGCCTGGCCCCCTCGTTCAAAATGTTCGATTAATAGAATCTTCCGAACACATTTTAAAATTAAAGGGCTGGGGACTTCCAACAAGCTCATCCCTGATTGGCAAGAGTGGTTGCCATAGAAATGTTGACTTAGACCAATTTGGACCAATCAGTGTTTACTGATGTTGTCTGGCTCCAACATGACAGCATCAGTATAGCAGAAAAATGGGGGCTGAATTGACTGAAGTAAACCGTTTTCTACAATCAGTCAGTCTATGATTTAGTCAATGATTGCAACTCACAGATCTATGTAAATAGAGCTAAACTGATTAAATCAACCAAGTTCTAATAAGCACAAATGCACATTTACATATGTAAAGAAATACAAGTAAGGCTAATTTCTCTCTGTGGTCGTCTGGAATACTCATAGCTACACCTAACATACAATGCAATGGCAACACAAGAAATGCCAAACTGTTTGTTAGACACTAAATTTAAAATATGCATCTTGAGTTTATGTCGGTCAAACTTAGATTTTAGAATAATCACAGTTTAAATTGTTGATACATTTAGAGTTGGATTTGGAAAAAGTAGAATTCTGAACAAAACAGTAATTTGTAGTCTAATGGAAAATGATCTATTTATCAGTTAGTGAGTGAGACAGAAACAGTTAATTAAGAAGTTTATTGTGTCTTGCACTAATTGAAGAACACGTGAAAACACAAGCACCGTTGTGCTCCAGTGAAAGTATCTTCTTCTTGGGTCTCATTGTGGCTGCTTTCACTCCAAAGGCACAAAGTGTGAAGATGACCAAAAAAAAAAACAGATGAAAGTGCGTTTGGATGATTGTAGCACTGAAATGCTGGAGTGAACCTACTTGCTGTCTTTAGTGCTGACGAAGGAATTTTTGAGCTTTACAGAGGAAACGATTATCGTATCATTTTTAAGAACAAAAGACAATAAAATGTGCAGAATGTTGTTAAAACAGGCAGGCACATCATTTAAAAAGTGCTTTTTGTTTCTCTGTAACAAAAGGGATCTATTTAGTGTTCACACATGATTTTTCTGTGGTATTTCCACACACACACACAGCATGGAATGAGCCGTTTTTTTCTGCGGGGCTTCAGGTGTGAGCCAACAAACAAGATCAGAGTAAGATGCAGACATAAGAGCCTTTGCTGGGATCTCTCCTTCCTGTGAGTGGCTTATTGTCTTTACCTGCATTAGGAGAGGCAGGGGAGCGTGTTTGAAATGTGTTACTGGTCTTTTGACACTCTTGACATATGTTCGGGATTATACATTTATAAGCTTATAGACTGTACACGATGCTCTCCTGTTTGAGCTAGTCAGTATTTCGGATCTTCTGGTTTTTGATGCTGACCGAGTTTGACCACGACTGGCCCTTCATGATTCACAACGGGCCTTGATCTGACTTATATGAAGTTACCAGCTAACGGCTGCACTTTGACTGCTTCCTGTGTTTTAAAGGTCCCTGCAGCAGAGCTTGTTCCCGGTGTTATAAACATAATAAATGTTGAGAGGACTGAGTGTGTCACTTGACCCTCTACTTTCTCTGTAAGCAGCACTGTTTCATTTTCTGGGTCTGCGACTTGAGCTTGTTATTTCAGTCCATGGCATTCATACAGCCGTGATCATCTTAATGACCACACAGCCATTCCAAGGGAAGGCTCAGCCCAGTGAACTTTCTGCAAATATGAGACCGGCCATCCATCACGGGAGTGAAGATGAGGCCTTTGTTATTTCGAAAACTCCTGCTTGCATCAGAGTTTCCGACCTCGTGTGCTGGAATGCATCAACATACTTTATTATCTTTACCTGAAGCTTTTCACGACAACCCTGTCGGGAAAGTGGTATGTGGGAGCTGGAAGATGCTCAGTCAGTCAGCGCTGAGCAGATATAACTGAGCTTTAATAAGAAACAGCTGTGAAGAAGAACACATCACAAACAGCGTTGCTGCGTTTTCAAGTGAACCGTGTGGTTCAGCATGTGTGTGCGTGTTCTTTGACTTTTATAACAGGATGACCAAATCACAAATTCACTCACTACGCCCTTGACTCTTTATATATAAAAATCTATTTATTTGTCTTTGGGGCTGCCACGATTAGGCGACTAATCAACAACTAATTGACAATTAGTCAACAACTAAGTTAATTGTTGATTAGTCGTTACTTTAAATTGTATGGAGTCAGTGTGTAGTAAAGTTGAACAAAGTTGTGAGTATTCAGCACAAACAAAATGCACTTTGAAAAATATTTGAGTCAGTGAGAAGAAAACTTTATCTTTTGTGAAAAATAGTTCCTTGTTTCAGATGCCTACCTCATTAGAGAGATGAGATCTTTCATATATGCAAATTATATTAAATTATTGTCATCTTGAGGCTCGGGGCACTTGTAAAAATTAGTTTAATTGAAAGTATATTCCGTATCTCTCTCTCATTTGATTTAATCTTGTTTTAATTAGTGCTGCCACAAATTATTGTTTTAATAGTCGACTTATCAACGATTATTTTTTCAGATTAGTCGACTAATCGGGTCATGCTCAAACTGGATGTAAAACACACATCTTAACCATCATTAGCTTTAAACTAACTAAAAAGTAGATATACAGCATTACCTGCGATAATGCTAGTGTGAATGCTGTAAGCTGAATTTGGCCGCTGAAGATGCTAGTGCTGAAAGTTGAAGATGCTGAAATTGATAGCTGAAAACGCTGAAGCTGATAGCGACCTAGAATTAGCCAGTTAAATGCCAAATTAGCCTAAAAAAACTGGAAAAAGCCAAAGTTAGCCAATACAGCTAGCATGCAGCTGAAATTGAATGGAATTGAATTGAATTGAATTAATATCAAATGGATAAATTCATTTGTTGTGACACCAGAAACACTTTTGTGTTGGGAGGAGTGGTAGATAGGGAGGCGTGGTTGAAGTCCCAGCAGATCAGCAGGAGGGTCTGCGGGTAACAGGTCTGAATCCGGGCCACCGCGCCGTGGAGCAGCTGCTATTTTGTTTAGCAGAAATATTAGCTAAACTCCCTAAATTGCCTAAAATACAAAACAAAATAGATAAAAATTAGCAAAATTTCTAGTATTTAACAAAAATATTAGCTAAACTTCAAAACAGCCTAAAAAAGCATAAATTAGCCAAAATAGCTAACATGTCACTGAAATATTAGTTAAGCTCTAAAATAGCCTTAAAAACCTTAATAAATACCAAAACAGTCCAAAAAGCTAGCAGAATGCCATTATACACTCTGACTCCATATAATATAAAGTAATGACTAATCAACTATTAAATTACTCGTCGACTATTTTAATAGTCAATTAGTCGACTAATCGTGGCAGCTCTAGTTTTAATCACAGAAACTAATAAAGGACAGAGGCTGCATTAAAAGTTTAATAAACTATCATCTTAATTGTCTTTATTTTTAAGTTAGTTTAAAGCTAATGATGGTTAAGATCTGTGTTTTGCATTCAGCTTGCACATGACCCGATTTGTCGACTAATCGGACAAAAAAATCAGTGATTATTTGACTATTAAAATAATCGTTTGTGGCAGCACTATTTGTCTTGCCTTTTAATGGCAGTCTATTCTTTGTTTTCACTGATAGTGATCCATTTCCAGGCCTTTCTTTGTCTGAATGGGGGAGATAAGGAAAAAGGCGAGCGCTAGATTGTTGTTGAGTGTTCTCTGCTGATATGTCGCTGCTCCGCTCAGAGAGCTTTAAATATCTGGTTTCAGGGCTCCGTCACCCTGTTCAAATATCTGCCTAAATGAAAGCAGAGTGTTCTGGTTTTTTGTCTGGGATGGCCTGTGTCCCTGTCACCAGGGATGCCTGCTGCTTCTTGTCTGATGTTTCCCTCACCACCCAAAGCAACCTGCAAATGTTTTGAGTGCTGTCTGAATGGCATTTTTGGCCCCTCTGGGCAGTTCACACACAGACTGACATTTTACTACAGAGGCAGTAAATGGCAGAGCAAAACTCTTGCTGAAGCCTCTTGCTGGGCAGTTTCCATTTTGGTTTCATTTTGAAGGAGTTTGTTGCTCCTCTGAAAAGTGTCAAGAGCCTTTTTAGTCTTGAAATCCCTGTGGTTAGTCGTCTTCTGAGGGATAAAGACACATGGCTCTTCCTCTGGAATGACCTGAAACAGCTGAGCAGGAGTGGGTGGGTTTTCTGACTAGCATAACCAGAAATATCTGCTGCATCCCTCCCAAACCTAACTGCATGCTTTAGCAAATGCAGCATTCCAGAAAGAAAACACATGGAGCCAGAAACCTTCACATCACTGGAGCCTCACTACAATCACAACCACCTGTTTTCCTTCCAGATCGACGGGAACCCTCCTGATGAGCTGGCTGTAGTCAGAACACAGAGCTTTGAAGACTGATGGTGCTCACTTGCTGTGTTGTCTCATGGAAACACAAAAGGGTGTAGCAGTCAGCTCCCGTCCCTCTGTTATTGTTTCTTTTTTTTTCTCTTTAGTTTTGGGCTCTGTTGCAGCCTGACACTGCAGAGGTTGAAAGGACAATCACACGGTCCAGAAATGGTAGAGGAATGTGTGTGAGTCAAATGTCAATAAGGTGAGCACCGGTCAGAAATGAGGAGCAGCTAAAGTCGACATGAACTGAGGTGGAAAAAAAACTTTTCTTGATTTTTTTAGGTGGGGGGGGGGAGTAGTACAAACATGTTGAAAGACAGGTCTGTGGTTGACCCATTGACTGTATATGAGAACTGGACTGAGTGACCCCTCCCCCTTGACGTGTCCCAAAATCACAAAACCCCATAGACCTCTATAGAGAAATCAACAGCTATTATATTAGTCAAAATAACCATTCTCTATCTAATACATATTTTAACAGGTTCTTAATAATTAGGTCCTGGCATAGCCAATAATCCTCTAAAATCAATTTGATTCGATTCACCAGAGCCTGGATCAAATCGATTCTGATCTTTTTTTTTTTTTAATCCACTCAATTCGATTCAATTTTGAGTTTACACATTTAGACACATTTGTTTAGAAAATACATTAATAATCTAAATATAAGTTTTATAAAATATTCATATGAATCCGATTCAGTTCACATACTGTAAAATTTAACAGCGAAATTATAATGAGGTCATATAGAACAGCAGTCATAGATTTAATGCCGAAAGCAAAAGTTTGATGTTTTCATAGTACATGTAGTTTATGTGCACGATTTTTGGTGCAGAAAAACCTCATCACTGTTCATACTACTGCAGAGATCTCATCACAGCCCAAACATTCAGAATGAGTCACGGGCTGCACAGATTCTTCTGGACAAATATTACTCACTCTTTGACTGATAATTTGAAATCAAATTAGAACTATTGAATATATTAATACTTCATCCCAAGTATCATCGTCACAAATCTAATTCATCATTTATTGCCATAAAAAAGGAAGTTATAACTTCAAAAAATGGTCAGAATGTGAAGTTTTTCTGACTGTTTTTTTTTTTTTGGTCTTATAAATGCAAAGCAAAATAATTCTAGGATTAACTTGTTTAGATGTTTTATGTCAAGAAATGAATGTGGTCTAAATTAAAGTTGCATTTAAAGATAATGTTTTTTAAATTTCTGGCTGAATCGTATTCATTCATTTTCACATCACATAACCAGTTTAAGACCCCCACAATAATGTGTTCACAGATACGTAGAAAAAGATGGATCTTCCTCTCTTCACCGTTATAATGGTTGTTTGTTTTGACAAGAGATTATGTGTTATTGTTTAGACTACTTCAAAGTGGATAATCTGCAAAATGCTTCCTTCTGGCTGTGCGGGCTCGGAGCAGCAGCTTCCTGTTAGACGATCTTTATCTCTGCTCACGTGGTCGTTGGAGGGAGGAAGTGCCTGGTTGGTTTTCCTACTGGTGTGTTTGCTGATGGAGTGCATCAATACGTCAGAAGAGACTAGAATTGATCTGACATTGGAATGCTGTCAGCCTGGCAAAATAATTAGGGGCTTCATTATTGGCAATGAACTACATTTGGCAGAGCCAGTGTTGCTCTGTAAGAGAAGAGCTTGAGGCTGTGCCCCGGCTGACAGTCATAACCCCACCAGCTCCAGAGTCATTCTCTGCTTACCAGACTCTCACAAAAAGGAAAACATTACTGATGTGGTGCTGACTTCAGCTCACACAACACAAAACGCAAGAAATGAGTTTGGTGAATTGTTTTTATTAGTTGTAACAATGCTTACAGCTCGCAAACCTTCTACCAATGGCACATTTGTTTAATAACCCTTTGAAATGGGGTCACCAGCTGGAAAATGAGCATGCTCTCGTCTGGCACACAGCATGCCTGTGCTGAGAAAGTCTGAATCATTCCAGATGGAGGAGCTTTTTGTTGCAAAGTTAGCTTTAAATGATTGTAGTCAAAAGTGAGGATAAACTGGACTTGAATGCTTTTAATTTCTTTATATTTTAGCTTCATGTCTACTCAAAAATTAGGGTCAGTAGATCCAAATATAGCAGCACAGACAAAAGACAAAGTGCTTGTGGGAGCATGACACAATCTTGATGTGAGTTGGTAATCATAATTAGCTTGTAAGAACATCAGGATTAATTGAGAGATGAGATGAGATCAACTTTATTCATCTATTATTCATCAATTGAAGCGATCCAGTTGTTTCTCTGATTTTAGTTTTCTTGTACAACCAGCACACCAGCGCATCCAGAGTTCACTGAGGTTAAAGCTTAGTGCCCAGTCATCTGCAGTCATTTTTACACCATCTCAAGTTCATCTTAAAATAATTCAGGGTGCTTCGGACGGCAAAAATAAAGCACAAATTAGATTTAGATTAAGTCAGTTTAATTCAAGTGCCACTGTGTAAGATTTCAAACCCAACAGTTTATATGAAGTTGACGTTATGAGGCACATTTATACCCAAAGATAGAAAGACGACACAGCTATACATACATTTTCATCAGTTAATCTAAATGAGATAAAGGGTGTCAAAGTGTGAGGAGAGAACTGTGTGAAAACATTGTGTATTGGGACTGTGTATAGTATTGGATACGTGCTTGACAACCAAATACTCACACCTGTATTTAAGTGCACCTTTGACCTTAAAGGGCCAGGATTTTCTTAAGCCTTTCAGAGGAAACTATATCCATGCATTTAATCAAATATTACCTCTGAGACACGAAATAACAAAAATATTTATGAAATATTCGTTATTTTTATGAACTCTTTTTCTCCTTGAGGGTGCCGACCAATTCATGACGTCAACTAGAGCCAGCAGCCTCCTCAGCGTGTCTGTGTATGTCACCCACGAAAACAAACATCCACATTTTTGCAAAGATTAATGTGTATATTGTGTAACTGCCTTAAGTAGCCCCAGCGTTCACAGATAGGAATGGTGACGGCTAATGGATTCATTTTGTGGTGAAATTCGGTCAAGGAATGTAGACAATAACACCAGATGAACATTTCAGGATTTATTGAAATGATGACAACATTGTATTATGTTCTGATTAGCGCTGGATGTGAACATTTCTTTACTATTTGAAACATCATCCATCTTCATATCAGAAGTCTTTTTCGATTTAATGTGGATCATTTTCCTGGAGACACTCGCACCCTTCTGTTTTTGCTCAATAATCCACGTTCAAAACAGTTCTTCTAATTTGTCACTCGACTTATCCTCCAGGAAATGGTCTGCTCCCTTTCTACAGCCATTCTTCCAATATCACCCGTCTGCTTGCGCCATGTTAAGGATCCAATCCACCTTTAATGTCCTGCAGATTCCTCACCCAAATGTTCTTTGGCGTATACCACCACTCGAAGTTTGAACACTAAACCAATGAACGTTTCTTGGCCATCGCTACACCGGATCACAACACAACATCTGTGCGAGCTGGGGGAGCTCCTGAAGCTAGCTGATCACCGCTAGCTTGATCCGCTAGCTTCAAGGAGAAAGGTGTTTGTGTTAGCCTGGCATCACAGACTCTTCCTAGTAGGGAGTATTCTTACTGGTCTATGTCACGCAGTGAGGACACACTCATTTTTGTGGGTATGGGAGGGGCTGGTACTGATAGCAGAGGTTTTTAGAGGATTACTCGGAAATGCGTGAATGGATCAAAATACCGCTTTAGGGTCATTTATAGTGAGGAATGAACATTATAATACACTTAAAAGCTCAAAAAGTTGGTTTTCATATATGCCCTTTAAGATAAAATATTGAGGTTAATGAATTTTAAGTTCTGCTTAAATAGTAAATGTAACTACAGTGTAAATTAAAGTTTTGTTTCTGCTATAAAGTTTCAGTCATAAAGTTGGACAGTCCTATATGGAGACTCAATCCAACTAGTGGTTGGTTACTCATTGAACTCACCAGGCTTCAGCAAGTTTTGTTTTCAAGCCAGCCTCTAACTCAAAATTTCTAGACTTATCTAAAACCATTTTTTTTTCTTTATGGAATCATTAAACAAAAGTTTGATGTCCTGATAAATGTTGATATTAAATTTGTCACATAAGAAGACAAAGTCATAAGACTCCAAAATTCCTTCTCGAAGCATAGCTCAGGGATTTGGCTTGATTTGTTTTGCTTAGTTAAAGGCTACAATGCAAAGCAATCAATTGTCCAACTGGACAAGAGATAGTAGCTTCCTTGGGTTGCCTGGCAACTGATTTGAGCTGAGACAGTCTGGAAAATAAACAGTGCAGAAAATGTCAAATGGTAAACAGAAAAGATCTATAGAGGGTAGTTTTGCTCCTGTGGAATTGCTTTTGCGTTGTCGTCTTGCTGCGCTTGAGCCTCTGCTGAAGCTTGATTTCCCATCCTTGTCTTGAATCTCTCATTAAGCTAGTGTGAACACTGTGTTTTTGGGAACATTTGCAGGAAAGCAGACTGCTGAGGCTTTCTTTAAATTCTGCTTTGGACGTGTACCTGTTTAAGTATTTAGCATATGTTGAGCACTATAGATGAGCTGTGGCATGTACACCCACTGCTCTAGTTAAGTCAGAAAGAGTTTTTTTGGCTCAGAATGGAAATATTGTTTTCCTGCACATTTGCAAGTGATGAAAAGCAGATATATACAGAGGAATAAACTAAGCAAAACAGAATAAAAACATTTTAAACTCAGTTTCTTTCCCGGTTGTTTTAGTGTCCAGCTCTGTTTAGTGTTTACCAGAATAGATGTTAGAAAAAGGGAGCAGCAGAGATTTTTCATCCTAGTTTCCTAAAACTACAGGTTGTTCATGGAGTGCAGGCTGGAATCAGTAATTCGGGTTCTGTTGTGTTTAGTGACTAGACAGACATGGAAGTGGACACAACAGACTGGATGATGTCTGTGTAGAAAGCGGTCTTCAGTTTCAGGGTAATCTTGAACTTCGTCAGGTCCTGGAAGCCGGTGGAGTTCAGAAATCCAAAGGTTTCTGTTGAGTTTCAGCTCTGTTACAGAAAGGCTGAGTGAAGATGTTTTTAGCATTTGACTGCTAGGTCCTCTGAGTTGCAGTCATTGGCATAGAAAGGAAAGAGCAGTCAGCCCAGCACACATCCCATTGCTAATAGACCAGGTGCTTGACATCATTTTGCTGAGCTTTGACTGTTGCATCATCTCAGTGAGGAAATTAGTGACCCAGACTTAATAATATTTGCACAAGTAACTTTTGTAACTCCACGAGTTAATTCTTCTTCTACTCATTCATGGCTCGGGTACTTTAATTGTTTGTGAAACTGATACCTAGTGTGATTCCTGATTATGCCAAACATTACCTTAAAGCTGCAGAAACTAAAATGTGATCAGTACTTAATGGATAATGTGATGAAATAAAAAGTAAAAACCTGGAGAATAGTGACCAGAGCACACTAGGTCAATCCGACCACACATATTTGTCTGTTTTTTTAGTTAAAAGACTTTCTGCTTTAACATTTGATGCTTGCTCTGGACTAGTACTTCAGTTAAATTTGGCTTCTAAGGTCATTGTGAATTTTCTGACTCTGTTAAATAAGTTCAGGACTGTTTGTCTTTTTAGGGCCTACTTTTACCATGCTTGAGTGGAAGCTCAGTATACACAGCTCTGTTACCACATACATGTGTGCAAGGGCACACATTGGGTAAGTGGGTGCCTGAGATATTTTCAGCATACCAGACATAGGTGAAGAGTTTGTGACTTGGTGGCTGGTTCCTGCCTGGGGTCCCTTAGAGGAGGATTCACGTTTGCTTCTGCCACACAGAAAGTACAGAAGGAAGTGACTTGGATAAATGTTACTGCGACTTTGAATGCTTTCATTTATCATGAAACTGGAAACAACAAAGCTAAGATTATTTGGTATTTAGTAAAAATGCATATATTTCAAAATCTTGGCCATTTCAAATTGATTCATTTTTTTGTGGAATAAATCTTAATCTACTAATACTGGTGTTTTGCAGATTTATTTATTTATTTTTTCAAAACAAAAAGTTTTATTTTTTATGAGACATATAGAGCACTGTTTTAAGGTACCGCTACATTGCTTTTCTCTTGCTGAATTGCCTTTCAAATCTTAAATCATTGTACATTTAGGTATTTTTGTTGAGTTTGCTTTAATAACTTCTTGAATATAAAAGAATAAAAGTGTTGTGGCAGGAAATTAAGTAAAAACACTGAACTTTCTCCTGTAATCTTTTCTTGATTTGTTTTGTGTTAGTTAATTCTTCTTTGGTGTTGTTGTTAGTAAATGTCTCAGTTTTTCTGTCCCTTTTCATAGACATTTAGTTTTGTTTTTCAACAACTTCAAATCATTAGTTGTCATCGCATTCCTAACAGCAAGAAGTCCCTGGTTGAAATCCCAGCCTGGTCCTTTCTGTGTAGAGTTTCCCCGTTCTTCCCATGGATATGTGACTTTTCCCCGGGCGCTCCGGCTTCCTCCCATCGTCTAAGGACATGCATCATAGGTTTATTGATTACTCAAAATTGTCCCTAGGTGTGTGATTTTGTGGCCCTGCGACAGGCTGGCAACCTTTTAGGGCGTACCCTGTTTTTGCCCAACAGTAGGCAGGTTAGCCCCTGGCAACCCTGTGACCCCAAAAGAATTAGAGAACGTTAATAAAATGGATAGATGGAAAATCATTAATGCGGTACAAAAATGTGCAACTAAACCAGAAGAAGCAAGACTGAACTTTTGTGCTAAATTTTTGTTATTATTGTTTGTCGTTTGTCAGCACTTATGTAGCAAGCTATTATATTATACATGTACATCAAAAATTAATTAAAAATATCCTGTCAACTTTATCATTAAACATTTTTGTACTCTTACCCAAGACAAACTATTCATTTTGAAAACCATCCATTCATTTTTTGAAACGACTCTGCCTCTGTTTGTTTTCACACGGATGCTTGAGCCTATCCCAATTGCTGAAAGGTGAAGGCGGGATTCACCCTGGTTAAATCTCATTCACACATGAAGGACAATGAACCTATAAAGTATGTTTTTGGACTGTTGGAGAAAGCTGAAGTGTCCAGAGAAATCTCACAGATGCACTAGGACAGAGGTCTGGAACCTGCAGCTCCAGATCCTCATGTGTCTCTTTTATCTCTTCATTGTGGCTCCTTGACCAAACATAAAATAAGTAATGGAAACTGCTGATCCAGCCATGTCGACCGTCAGAGTCAGCAGCTCCTGATAATGTCTGTCTAACCAAAACTACCCAAAGAAAACAAACAAACAAAGCCTGAAAACTAAGACTACCAAGGTCCAACCCCAAACTAAAATAACAAAACCCAGCAGTGTAAGACTGCTGAGGACAAAGAGGGAAAAAGAACAAAAACAATAAAATAAAATAGCAAATTTTTAAAGTAAGGATTGCTTAATTAACATTTATTTAATCTAGATTAGTTAGATTTATAAAGTGATGGGTGATGGATGATAAACTATATAGGTTTTTACATCCTCCTTGACCTAAAGATGTCTTGTTTGCTCAATGTTACCTCCAGGATGAACAGATTATATATGCAAAGCAAAACTTTGGTAAAAAGTTTGATATTTGAAAATTTCTACATTTTCTAAACTTGCCATGTTCATGCAGTGGAAGAGGTATTTTTAAATCAAGTGGTCATCCTTTGAAGTTGTGATTGGGGCTGTTTTAACATGGACTACATAAAGAGCAAACAGGAAAAGGAGATTATGTCTAATGGAAGAGGGGGATGACTCTGCAGATGCTCTGCAGTTTTCTACTTTAGGGATTTCCTGTATTGTTGGTCTTTTTTGCTCTTTGGTTAGTAATGAAACTTAATTGAACTAAATTGTGAGTTTCTCTGCATTTAAACTCTTAACAGAAGCAGAGTAATTCTTGAAATGGTGATGTTATCTATTCTGCCATTTCTGTTCCAAGCATGCCCCAATTCCAAAGTCAGATTAATGCATCGCCACTTTCTGAGAAAATAAAGGAACTTCTTATTAGCAGACTCACAGCTGTCTGTTATGAGGGCTCCTAAGACTGAAATCCTTTCTCTGTGTGGAGAAAGATGCAGCGGCCACTTACAAAAGCAAGAAGAAGAAGATGGAGCAATCTGAGCAATTACAATATGAGCCCTGAAGGGTCGGCCCATAAAAAGCCTCTTGGCTTTGAACAAAAAGATAATGGTATGTTTCATCAGGAAGATTATTTTTTTCCTCTGAATAGTCTGAATGCTCGTGGTGACAAGTTTTGGTAAAGAACAAAAGCCAGCATGGACTGTAAAAGTGTCTCATTCATCATTAACGCCGAGCTCTGCTCTGTTTTGACTTGAAAGTTGAAACTTCAACGTTGGAGCGATCATGCAGGAGACGCGAAATGTTCCGCCTTTTTGCCTTTGCTCTTCAAGTGCTCCTGTTGTTTTTCTTTAGCGGCAGACTCTGGCTCACCCGCTAAAAAACAAAGATGCTTCTCAAACCTTTTGTTTTTAACTTTAGAAAACCGAGAGCATAGATGTGGAGTTCCTTAAATATTCAGCATACAAAGGCAGTGAGCCAACAAATTATTTATTGAGAAAATCAGAAAGAGGGAGTCAAAAATGGGTGAACTGAAACTGTTCAGTTTGTGGGTCTAAAACGGTGAATGTGTGTGTGTTGTGTGGGAGGTGAACGTGGGGAAAACAATTCCCAGAGTGCATTGAACGCACGCTCAGGATCCTTCTTTCTGGCTCAGGCTGCTTTGAGCCACATCAACGATCTGATGACTTCAGAATGTCTCCACCTTCAATTTCTGGCACAATCTACAGCTCAGTAC
Source organism: Oryzias melastigma (assembly GCF_002922805.2). Taxonomy (NCBI): domain Eukaryota; kingdom Metazoa; phylum Chordata; class Actinopteri; order Beloniformes; family Adrianichthyidae; genus Oryzias; species Oryzias melastigma. Next base: position 550,185 of record NW_023416882.1, on the reverse strand, counting down.
TTACAGACCTCTGAAAACAGTCTTTATGCAGCCAGGGCTCAGGAAAAAAAAAAAAAAAACAGTTTTTCCCAGCACCAACACCCACCCCTGCCCTCCTGCTCTGACACGGCTCATTCATGCAGAGCTGATGGACTCCAGTGTTTTATCTCAAACCTAGAGCACTTAAGTTCATCACTGTTTACATGTGTGGACAGCCTCCTTAGGGGGGGTCTCCCAGCACATTAGTGTTGTTCAATAAGAACAACTCAGTTCTTCAGAGACGAATGAGCTCTGCAGAGCTGCCATGATGTGCTGGCTTGTAACCCGAGGCTCAGACTGATGTAAAGAGTCTGCAGGAATCATACTTAACCACTTCTGCTCGCTCTGTTACCGTTTTCTGCTGATATAGAGATGGCTGCACTGAGGCTGATTGATCCTGGCCCTCTGCCAGTGTGTTGTCAGCTTTTTAAGGTGAGTTTTTTTTACAGAACCTAGCTCGTTTTTGTACTTCACACTGAAGATCAAGCAGAAAATAAACTCTAAACAAATGGAACTGAGCATCCCCACATCAAAACAAGACGAGGGAACTCTACTTTTTTGTTTGATTGACATGACAGTTGAGTTTTTTTTATAGTACTAACTATGTCCTGGCTTGCTCTACCACAATGCTGGCATAATGCCTTGCTCATCAGCATAAAAACATCAATCAGAGGGCAGGAATAGCTAAAGTTTTCCATAACAGACCATTTCCTATTATGAGGTGATACATCTTTGTCTCCATGCCAAAGTATACTCCAACATCCCATAAAGCAGAATGGAGTGTTCTGATCCAGTCAGAAGGAGGTTTTCTGACCCCAAAATTCTCATTACAACCTTCTTATTGTCTTATAGTCCCCCTCCAATGAAAATCCTGTTTTTTGAGTTTTCAACGTCTGTGTGACTTTCTTTTCTTTTGAAAGAGAGCAAATGTAATAAGGAATCGTTTTGTTTTTGTATTTCTGAGTATTTCTCTTTTTAAATCAATCAAACTGTCTTGGACAGACTCTGTTTGAATGAATGATCTTCTTTCCATCAACAGCTCTGCTGCACATGCACTAAACCCTCATCTGTTCCTAGTGTCTAGTTCAGGTTCTGGAGAAGAGAAGATGGTATCTTCACATTGACTGCAGTCAAATGAGCCGCCGTTCACATTTCTGTGGTCAAATCAGCATCACTGGATTTTTGGTGTGAGTTTCATCCAATACTTACGGTAGCAGGACTGAGAACGCTGGAAAATCTCCACCAGACTCCACGGAGCTTCTTGATGTGACCACGGAAATGTGAACGGCGGCTCATTTGACCGCAGTTGGAAAGGATTGTAAATCAATGAAAGAGCATTTTGATGTTAGCTTTGATTATTTTATCAAGAACTCTGAGAAACCAATGATTGAATGTATTGATCACAGTCAATAAACATTGGAGAATTAGCTAAAAGAGTCTTTGGTGAACTGGAAGGAGAAAGAATCAGGATTTTGGAGGAAGTTCTGTCCATGAAGATCTTCACTTCCTCGTCCAGCTGACATCCGGATCAGAACCATACGGCTGGACATTACCCAGATTGATGGATGTTTTTATGTAGCAGAGATTTTAAATCAATTTTAGCAATCATTGTATTAAAACATTCAACTCGTTCAGGACATTGCTGCTTGTACTTTTGGTTTTAATACCTTTTTTGCGTTTTAAATTTTACCACAATTTATGCAATTTTACAAGAAATTCTTCAAACTCTTTGTACAGTTTCTGCAATTTTTGTAACTTTAAGCCACTCAGCTACTTTAGCATTTTGCACAAGTTTTAGCTCTATAGCTTTAGCATTTTCAGCAAATCTCTTCAGCAATTACAGCAAACAAGCTTCAGCATCTTCAGCAACCACATTGAACAAAAAGCATTCACGCTAGAATTATCTCAGATAATGCAACTTTTCTAGTGTTAGCTTGGGGTTCGGAGGGTCTTTTAGCTAGCAGAGAGCGTGTAAACAAAGTAATGATGAGATATTACCGGAGGCTTTCTTCCTCACGGTCCAGCAAACAATTCAGAGGAAAATTCTGATAAACTCCTGTCATTTTAAACAAATAATAGATAGTTTTTTTTTTATGTTGGCTTAAAACTGCATTATTGTAATCGAAAAAGACTCGTCTGATCTGGAATCTGGCTCAGAACTGTACAACGGGATAACTCCAATATTATTTACCATTTTTGTTTCACCGATAACAAAGGGATGACGGGAGGACTTACTCTGAACCACAGTCCTGCCCAGAACTTTTTATGAACTCCTGCCGCTCTGCAGGAACTATGTCCTAGAAAACAACAGGTTTTTTGGGGTTTTTTTGTGGGGGGGCTAAAAACGGCATAATCGTGATTAAAAGACCATTGTAAACGCTTTTGCAATATATCAAAATGTGATCCAGGTGGGTAGCTTAATGCTTTTTACATGTTTAAGGCTCTCTGACACGTGTTCTCTGTTCAACTTTTCATTTAGACTGGTTGTGTTATTGAAGCAAATTGGATCAGTTTTAAATGACAGTGAACCGTCTCATTTTCTTTCATTCTAGAGCGAAATTGCATTGTTTTTAGTATCCTCTGCTTGTCCTCTGTGCTGTCACTGGATACTCGCTCAACTTGTCATCTATGTGCTACAGTTATAGGTCTCTGACTTGGTCTTGTAATGGAATTTGGATACAAATTTCCACCACAGTCTGCAGCAGCGGTTTAGGTTCACCAGAATTATAAAAGTAGAAATTGTAAGTGGTAATCATAATGAATGTATAAGCATCTTTCTTTCTCGTTTATGCAGTTGTTTTGTGTGTTTGTTTTGTCTGTAGATGAACTTCATTGGTAGATCAGTTTGGGGTTTGGTTGTTTTAGGTCCAGCAATGACTGAGGCAATATTTTCTGTTTTTTGTTTACACATAGTATATTAAAATATGTTTATGGCAGTTTTACTTTCAACTAAGAAATCCGATTAAATAAGCTCTCGAATTGACGTTGGATTACCATGAAGGGAGAGTTTTTATAGATCAGCATTTTCAGCTGTAGCTGAATAAGCACCACAATGTTTTCTGGCTTAATGCTAGTAATTTTGGCAGCTGCCCTCTGTTGTTACTATGAAAGAGTGCTGGAGTGAAGCGTTTTCCCCTGGTGAGCTGCAGTGGATCCGCGCAGCACTCGCCTGTTTCCTGTTTGACTGCTTTGTGGCGTGGATGGGATGGAAGCAGAATAAGTGGCATGGAATGGATCGTTTGGCTGTCTGATGCCTTCGTCTGGTATTCCCACAGAAACCCAACAGGGATTCCTCTCTGAGCAGGTGATGCAAGTGCAGCTTATGGGGTGGGTCAGCAGAAGGAGCCTTAGATGGTTTCCCTCCCCAGCTGTTGTTTCAGCAACATTCTCAGCCCCCGCGGCCCGGCCAGCCTGGTCAAATTATTTGAGTCTAGGGTATGTCCTTATCAACACTTCTTTTCTGAGTGAGGGCTTTGTTGTCAATTCCTGCTTTTTTTTGCATGTCGATCATTGGATACTAGTTTGTGGAAATAAACATGATGTTCATAAACTGTTGCTCTGGAAATGATTATCCGCCTGATTCATCTGGACTTGTTTCTCATTGAATGGAATGTATTCAGAATGTGGTTCATGTCAGCAGGCGACCCCACCCTTTTAATTAGATTCTCAGTTTTTGCACTGGATGATTTCTCAGTTATAATTTTTTTCTTAAACATCAGGATGTTCTGTCTACAGAGTATTTTGTTTTTTTGTGATTCTGAAAAACATTCACAGTCTTTACATCCAGAATTCAGAATTCTCTGTGTGTCATTGGCTTCTCCTTCAGGACATTCCTTTTTCTTTTGCTCATTTTCTTCAATCTAAAGCTGTTTTTATACTAATCTAAAAGCTCCAAATCTTAAAAACATTTTGTGGTTTTGGAGAACTTTACTTTTCTGCTTTGTTTAAGAATCATTCAAACTTTTACGAATGAGCAGACATCGTTCTGGCACTTCCAAGTGCCTTTTAAAAATTCCCATATTTTTTCTAAATTAGTTAAACAATTTCTAACTTTTTACCTTTTTTATATTTTTGCTTTTTTGTATAATTGAAAATATTGTCTACTAATAATATCCAGTAATATACCAGTAATATCTTGCACCAAAGCTCTGGAACACTCTGCTTTTTAACATTCATCATGCGTCCTCTCTGTCCAGTTTTAAAACTATTTTAAGGCCAAGCATTTAACCCTCCATGAAACTCTACTCTGTTTTTTTACTTTTTTGATACCTACCTTTAATTATTTTATTTATTTGATTGTTTTGCTTGTTTTTATGCTTATATTTTATCTATTGATACTGTTGGTGTTTTATTGTAGAGCGCCTTGTAGCAGTTTTGGCTGTGTTAAAGCACTTTATAAATAAAGCTATTATTTTTGGTAGTGTTTAACACTGACTGCCTTCTACATCATATGAATGAATAAATTCTGTGTTCGTATACAAAGACAACGGTTCCATGTTGTTGGTGTATAAAGGAAATGGCACTAAAGTACTGAAGGGAACTGACTTGTTGCCAGTTTTTCCCCAACAAGTATGTCCCTTTGAAACCTCTACTTTTCAGGTTTTGAAATATTTGTCATCCAAATTAATGACGTCTTCTTACTTAGTTTACCTTTGTCGACTGACAGCAAGTAACTTGGACAATTGAACAATTGTTACAGCCTTCTATGTTTTCTTAGTGCCCAAGCATGAATGATGAAGAAGGCATTGAATTGTTTTAACCTACTGTAAGCCTAAAAGTTGTTTTTTTTAAAGCTTTAAAACAAATATTTAAGAAGTATAAATATACACTCACACATCTTTGAACTGTAAACATAAACAGAAATATGATTACATTTACATGTCTGGAGTCAAATTCTACAAAAAGGGAGAGAAAAGAATGCTGAATATGCAATTTTCCCACTGCCCCCACCCCCCAATGTCCAAAATAAATCTTAAATGACAAAGTTAAAATTAATCTTTCATTGTTTTTTTAGTACTAATTGTAGTATTGAAACTAACAGTGGAACATTTGAATATTTCAAATAATTATTATTATCTGTATTACATGTGCTGAAGATTTTTGATCCTTTTGGCTTGCCGTACTGCCTTCCCCTGATGGCATGTCCCTGTTGCAGGACCAGTGGGACAGCTGCTTTTATTCAGCTCTTCAAAATAAATGAACCTGATCTCTCGGTATCCGCGTCCTCCATGACGAGTTCGAGAAAAGTTTTTGACGGAAGCTCCTCCCACACGCGGCAGGAGCTTCGGGTTAACAGACTTTTGGAAAAACCGTCAAGAAGCAACTTTGACACATGTTAAAGCACAGACGGTGTACAGTACATGAATTTGACGGCAATTGCATTCGGTGTGGACAGACGATTTATTGATTTTAATAACGCGCATGTGAGGTTCGCAGCAGCGGCTGGAGGGGGTGAGGGTGGTGTAACACAGACTCGGAGGCGTT
>NW_023416882.1:512764-544557 GCF_002922805.2 Oryzias melastigma | reverse complement strand
GTGTGGGTCGAACCGTGACTAGTGATCCGCTACACCCCTAGTATTGAATAACTTTTTATTTTTATTTTGATTTTTCTATAAAAAAATATATATATTTTAATTTTTTTATTGCATGTTTCTTCAATCATTCTTCAGTCTCTAATAAAAGACACGTGTCATAGTCCTCACACAGAAAACTACTTTGCCTGTTAAGAATGAGAAATCCTGCAAGTTTGCAAACCAAGCAGAAATAAAGTTGTTTTTTTGGCTGCCCATTGAGGCTCCGTTCATGTGACCACTCCTCCCCTACAGTCACACTTCTGGAGCTGCACATTCCTCCCTCCTCTTTTATTTCTCCTTGGTGACAACAAAGAAGAAGGGAATACAGTTGCTTCCTACATCATTATTCAACAGTCCCAATAATGTGTCTAAGTGAACCCTGGCAGCATGTTTAACTCTCCAACTTGTTTCTAGTATGAGACTGCTGAATTTAGTTTTCCGTCACAAAGTCAAACAGGACTCTCAATTTGTCACCAGTTAGGGATATGTGTGCTGCTCGGTCGACTTTTCAGCTTTCTTTCTCGTGAACGGACATCTGGAGGTGGTTAAAGCTGATAACCCCTGAATGAGGCTTTGTGTTGATCAGCAGTGGGACGGAGGCAGTTGATGGTTTGAATTTTTGGTTCAGGCTCTTCTGGTATTCTCTCTATTGAACAGAACCGTTTAAAATGACACACACAGCTTTCAGGTCTGTGAGGAAAGCTTTAAACGTGTTGTTGTTGGTTCCACTCTCACATGGGTCGCTCCTCTGTTAAACAGCTTGGCTTTTGTTCATGGGACAGAACCCAGTTGTTGCTGCAGCAGCCATTGTTGTTGTTTAGGAGCTGAAAGCACCTTGATGAATGAGCTTTTTTTTGCTGACACTCAGCTTCCTGAATTGCTCTGACACATTGTATTCACCCCAGTATAAGGCCTTTGTCACATGCACCCGTTCAGGGACCTGTATGGGTCCTGCAGGGTTTTGGTCAGGGCTCGTGGAGGGTCATAGAGAGGACCGGCCGCCTCTTAAGCGGAGCGCAGATGTGTCTTTCAGTTCCCTTGAGGCTTGTGCGATTACCTGAAAGGATGTCAGGTGTGTGTATCGTAAAGTATTTGTAAGGCTAATGCTAGTCTCACACACTTATGTCGCACAGTGCCCTTAAGCCAAACTATAGTCATTAGTAAGGTGCGAGGACTCCCCTATTACTGACCCCAAATGTAGCACACAAGGAGTGTGCACAGAAAATGTAAGTGTCTATAGGAGGCCTGTAGTGCTGCCACAAATGATTATTTTTGTAGTCGACTAATCACTGATTATTTTTTCCGATTAGTCTAATCGGGTCATGCATAAAGTCATGCACATCTTAACTATCATGAGCTTTAAACTAATTAAAAACTCGGTATATTCACATTAGCATTATCTGTGATAATGCTAGTTATCTGTGATAATGCTAGCTTGAATTTGGCCGCTGAAGATGCTAGTGGCAATAGCTGAAGATGCTGATGTTGATAGCTGAAAACACTGAAGCTAATAGCCAGCTAAAATATTAACTAAATGCCAAATTAGCCTAAAAAATTGTAAAAAAAAAAAAATAATAAAAGTCCAAGTTAGCCAAAACAGCTAGCATATAGCTGAAATATTAGCCTAACTCTACAAAAGCCTAAAAATATTTTAAAAATTCAAAATTGGCTAGCATGCAACTGAAATATTAGCTTAACTCCAAATTAGCCTAAAAAAATGTAAAAAATCTAAAATTAGCCTAAACAGCTAGCATGTTGCCGAACTATTAACCACATTCCAAAAAAGTATAATTTTTTTTTTAAAAAAAGCTTAAGTTAGCCAAAACAGCTACAATGTAAACAAAATATTAGCTAAACTCCAAAACAGCCTAAAAAACTCGAATAAATGCCAAAATATTCCAAAAAGCTAGCAGAATACCATTACAACTTTCAACTTTACTACACTCTGACTCCATATAATATAAAGTAACGACTAATCGCCTATTAAATTAGTTGTTGACTATTTTAATAGTGGATTAGTCGTCGATTTTAGATCCCTGTATGATGTCCACTAGGGATGCAACAATAGTTTGCTCATGGTTCCATATGTACCTCGATATGAGCGTCACAGATTGATGAGTTCTTGCCATTTATTGCAGAATCACTTTTAAATCGGACTAGTATCTCGGTTGTTTTTGGCATTTAGCTAAAACTTTAAAAACTTTTATCATCCGACTACTGTAGGAGGGGTAAGGTAGTCTCTGGCCAGGAGGGGCAGAGTGGGTGGGATATTTTGCAGTACACAATTAAGGTACCTCAGAGTGGTACAGTCCAGTCTGGTATTTTGAGTGTATCTTTTGTAAAATGGACCCATTAAACAGTTCCAACCTCTTGAGGGCCCCCAATACAATAATCCAGAACAAATTTTTAGTCTGAATACACCCAAGCGAATCCTGAACTAAGACCATCAACCGCTCTCTATGACCTCGTTTCTACTGTCCGGTTCATCCGGTATTTTGAGCTTTTCCATTGTAAAATGGACCCATTAAACAGTACCGACCCGTTCCTCTTGAGGGCCCCCATCCGTTGTAGGTCCATAAAAAATGGAACGGGACGGTTGGGACGGAGCCTCTGTAACCACCTGTTGATTGGTAGAAAGTGATGATGACATTAGAAAGTGCCTGTCAAGCGCTAAACAAGCGATTCCGTTTTCCTCTTTCCAATTCTTCTTAATCGCCCACAATCTTCTTTCAAACAGCATTCAATTCCTGTTAAACATGATGTTACAAAAGTAAAGCAAGAAAAAGACGAGCTGCAGGATGATCTCCGTTGTTGTTGCTTTTCTAGTCATCACACTACAATGGCGCTAGCAGTCTATACCACGCATGCGCCGTGAAAGGCTTAACTGAGTAGAAACACTCACCTTGTGCCGTACTACTCCTCCCGCACCGGACCCCTCAGTGGAAACGAGGTTTATTTCCTGAATTCTAACACAACTTTTAGGAACCTAAAAGTCCCTCTTCATGATGAATGGTGGATTATTCTCCAAAGTGGTTATCAAAGTCAAAAGTAAAACTTCAAAAAGAAGAGATAAGTAAAAAAGAGACAATTTCATTAAATTGAGGGCTAAATTACAATATTACTCAGCAGGACCTCTGTAGCACCCAGGAAATGAGGCACATTAACCATTTTGGAGCTGCTAAGTCAACATGTCTCTGCTGTGTGGTTTTGTGTTATTGTTCAGTTGTCAGTTAAGCCTTTACTCACGCTGACCAGATAAGCTCGCTGTGTATGCACCCAACAATGAGTGCTTATCTTGTTGTCTGTGGCAGATTGGATCATCTGCCCCGGTCTCTCTGTTACACTGTTGACCACAGAGGAAGTGATCAGGTAAAGCAGCTGCTGCTGTTTCACATTAAAAGCAGCTGGTCCTTTTGTCTACACAGCATAAAAGATTTCAGGTTTACACATGTTGATGCAAAATTATGAAAGCACAAAATGAACTCAATTGCTGTTTCACAGTCATTAAAACGTTTGTTTTGACCATAGCTCGAGAGGCCTTTGTGGAATGTGTATTCCTAATTAGGATACAGGAAGAGGAGCGGCAGCCTGGGCTAAAATGTAAAGCATGTGCTGTGAGCATCACTGCTGCCATCTGTGCAGGACTCGGTGAGACAGAGTTAAAGACTCGGTGGTGGCAGCTCCAGTTCCAGAATGGCATTTTGACTCAGACTGATGCAAATAGCTGAACTGATGTCCTTTCTCTTAGAGCACCTTCAAGCTGATGCCATAGAAACACACCCCCCGTTTCATTTAGACATGCAACATGTGTAGCATGTCAGATTATTCACATAACAGAAATGCTGTGCCAGGGGAGGCCCGCTCAGCCTCTTGCCCTTGCGCTCGGATCTGTTTTGACAGAGCGTTCTCACTGTTCCCCTCAAGAGGCTGAACTGGGCTTTAATAATAGCAGCCAATTATTTCCTCATAAATTCTGTTGAGCGTTTCCCAAGGTGGATATGAAAGAAACACTCCTGCTGCTTCAGCTCTCTACCTTAGAGGGATCCCAGCTGACAAACTGCCATCTTCAAGTTGCTGCTGAAAACGACTATAAATAGTGTCTGAGTATTTGAATACTAACCTGGTCTCTCTCTCGTTTGAACGTTGTTCTAGAAACCATTTTCAAAACACTTGAGAAGATAGTTAAATCTAGACTTTTTGGAGGGGGCTGCTCTTTTTCTGCTTTGTGTTTACAGAAAACAAAAACGGTTTGTGTTCTTAACTGAAGAGTCTAATAAGCTCTCATTGAAAGTCTTTCTGTTTTGGGGATTTTGTGGTACAAAAATACATTATGTCAGACTGTATTCCAGGTGGGGGGGGCAAAGTCAGTCGCACAGGGGGCCAAAATCCAAAACACACCTTAGGTCATGAGCCGAACAGGATAAATACTTAGTGAATATTCTAAAACTACATTTTTAAAACTTTAAAACACGTAACTTTTTAACATAATTATAAACTAGATATATAGGATTACCTGTGATAATGCTAGTGTGAATGCTGTAAGCTGAATTTGGCCACTGAAGATGCTAATAGCTGAAAACGCTAAAGCTGATAGCTGACTAAAATATTAGCTAAATGCCAAATTTTCCTTAAAAAATACAAAAAAATGTAGGTTAGCCAAAACAGCTATCATGTAGCTGAAAAAACAAACTTCAAATAGCCAAAAAGCAAAAAAAGCCTAAATTAGCCAAAACAGCTAGCGTGTAAATATTATCCTAATTCCAAAACAGCCTGAAAACTTTTTTTAAAGCCTAAATTAGCCAAAACATCGAGCATGTAGCTGAAATATTAGCATAACTCTAAAACAGCATTAAAAATAAAAAAAAAAGTAAATTAGCCAAAACATCTAACATGTAAATATTAGCTAAACTGCCAAACAGCTTAAAAATAAAAAATCTGAAAAAAGGCTTAATTAGCCAAAACAGCTAGCATTTAGCCGAAATATTAGTTAAACTCCAAATCGGCCTAAAAAATCTTAGTAAATGAAAAAATATTCAAAAAGCTGGTATGATGCCATTTTTTAAAACTTTCAAACTGTAACTTTTTAATATAATTATGAATAATTAAAAGGAAGGAAAAAGTATTCCAGAATAAATGAACTTAAACCCTAAATAACTTTCAATATTTTACTCTCCATGAAAATATATATTTTTCAAAATTATAAAAGTTAGAAATGAGCGCAAGATAACATCAGGCCATTAATAACAATAAATATGTGGAATCGGAATTGGCAAAGATCAGTTCATTTAAAATTTGTGTTTATTTGCATAATTATGATTTAATGGAAACAGTATACTTGTTAAATTGTGTATTTTCGACATTTCTAGAATTTCGATCCAGTTTTGTGCATATGTGTAATGGAAACACAGCTATTGATAACTCAATACCCAGTGCAGAGTCAGAATGACACTTTCTCTACCCATCATGGTTTGTGTTCGGAGCCCAAACTCGGCTGCTGGGATTAATTTGTTTTTGTCATATTGCTCTATTATTACAAATGTGATTAATCTTTTCATTCCATACACACATACTAATGACATTATGTAAAGATATTAGAAATCAACCATCATTTTCCTTATATTATCACATCAACACTGAGAGAAGTGGAAACTCTCTGCAACTATCCTTTTTTTTGTGTGTACTTCTTCTGTTTCTTGTGATTGTGATGGACTCACAACATGTTTTGAACCATCTGGTGCCTTTTCGGTGTTTTATGAGTTAAAGACATTTATATTGCAGTCATGCATTTTCCAAGGTCATACTATGAATGAAGTGGGAATTAAAGTTTACTGGAAACATAAAAGAACCATAAATGAAAGTCTAAGAATTCATTTGTGTGTGTTTGATGATAATTGAGTTGCCAGTTAGAACTCCCTTTGACCATTGTTCTGTTTGGTGAAGAATTCATTCAGTCCCGCAGCCTGAAACTGTGTCAGAAAAACAAAGGCGTCTGTTGACATACAGGGCTGCTGGGAGTATATAAAGAGGCAGTGTGACACCAAACAACTGGACTATTCTATGCAAAAGCTGTCCAGTTCTCACAGGAGCAGAATGTCTCCTCTGACATATTGAACCTTATCGGTGGAAATTGCTCAGTGATGAACAGAGTTCACGGAATAACTGAACCACTATTATTGGGGGGGTAATAAATACAGCGCAGGGAGCAGAGGAGAAAACGACTCGCCTCATTGGACAGATTCAGAGACACAGGCGTACGTCAGCCCCCCAGCACTGCACAGGACAGAAATGAAGGCATGAACAAGGTTAAAGGTCTCCTACAGGGTTCACACTGGGTCTTAAAAAGTCTTAAAAACATTGAATTTATGAATTTGAAAATAATGCCTTAAAAAGTCTTAAAAAGTCTTGAAATGTCATATATGAGTCTTAAAAATTGTGCTGCTTGAAGCTTTAATGTTTCACATTTCATGCCAAAAATTAAACATTTTCATCCAAGGTTATTTTAATCAAATGATGTGAGCATACATTGGAAAAAACAGTTGTTATTCACCAAAACCCTAAATGTCCATCTTCGGTTTGAAAAAAAAAAGAAGTTAAAGAAGAGCTCTAAAACATCATGGTACAGACCACAAACATGATAAGAAGCCCAGTTTTGATTAGAAATTGGAAATAAATTAATAAAATGGGAAATAGACTACAACATTATTCTTAGTTTTTTTATGGATGGCCTTAAAAAGGTGTTAAAAAGTCTTAAATTTAACTTGAAGAAACTTGTAGGTACGCTGCTCTTAGTTTGGTTTATGTGAGCAGATGTTGTCTCAGTCTGTTGTTGAGTCAGATTCCCCCTCCTACTTACTATATAGTGCCTTTGCCATTTTCTAGTGCTACTAATTCCAAATCAAGTGCTCTAGAACTTTCCCAGAAGTCTTTGCGAAAAACTAGCATGCATCGATGCTCACTAGATTGGTGAATACGGACCACAATGCATTGGGGTCGAACAATTTTGAGCCAAAAAACGTGTTTAAATCTAATTTTTGAATTAACCATCCACATTTTCACCATCAGAACAAAGTGGAGTCATAAATAAATTCCGGGAAATGTTTGTATTTATTCGATTTTCACTTATAAAATTGTCAACGTCATTTCTGGTGTTTAAAAAAATGAAAAAAAAATTGTGAACATCGTGTTCGAATTACCTTTAAAATCCAGGACACTATATAGTCCTGCACTACAACGTTTTTTTAGTAGTTAGGGGTTAGGGGGAGAATTCAGACACAACCTGTCTCAATCATTCCACACAGTCAACAGCAGATTAAGCTGAGAAAAAGGAGGACATGGAAGAATCAGTTAATGAAGACGAGAGAAATGAGTTAAACAGAGATAAAGAAGTGGGCAGATGTTCCTGAGACAGATGAGGATAGATGGATGAGGGAGAAAGTGGGGTAGTTATTCATTTTAACAACGATTTGATTCATATAATTCAGCAACTTCCCTCAGACAGACCATTGTGGTTGGATTGTGGGGATAGAAATCGATTTGTCAGTTAAGTTGATGAATTGTTACACCCCTAGGAGAAGGGTGTTTTGGTCATCTCTTTATAAGGTGAAAATGTCTTTAGCAGCAAATGGGTGATTGTGGAGTTTTATAAAAAACAGCAGTTGAAAGTGGTGACCGTCTGCATAGAAGGTGGAAGGCTGAGAGCTGAGTCAGTCATACATGGCTGGAGGTAAACGTGAGAGCACAGCAGATGTAGACACTAACACTGACACTAAGTGACAGGTTCCCAGGCACTCAGTGACACCATCGGCTCCTCCCCACCCCTCCATCTCCCCATCATCGGTTCTGCCCGATTCTCTGACCCGTACGGATCCCTGGGGTCACCAGCAGCAGAGCACGTGCATTGCTCCAGGCTCACCAGGCTCACAGATCCGAGCCTCCAGCAGCGAAATGTTTAGATGCAGAACATAAATGAACGCACACAGTCCTTGAAGGCAGAGCTGAGCTGTTTTTGAGCTCACCTGAGGAAAAATGCATGTGATTTGCCTCGTGGATACGATCTGCAAACAGAACCACTTTGACCAGTTAAAGATGATTAAAATTCAAAGTGAAAGCCATTGATATTAATGGGATTTATTTTTGTTTTAAATGCTGTTTCAAATGAAAAAAAATAATCATTCATTTATGGTTAACACACTGAGGTGAGAAGATAAACATTTTCCTATAAATGCTTCTTCAGCTTTTCTGAAAATTCTGTAAATCATCATTACTGCAGGGTCTTAAAAGCCTTGAATTTAAAATTGGCAAATAAGGCCTTAAAAAGTATTTAAAAAGTCTTAAATTTTTATATCTTTGTCTCAAAATGGAGCCCCTTAAAACCCTTTCCGTATAACTTTTCTGGTCAAAAGTTGTTTTTTTTAACCACGATTGTGTAAGTAAAGCGCCTTCTTCTTAAGAAGACAAAGAAGAAAGGGGGGAAAAGCACCCACTTCATCCTTACGACAGCGCAAAGTGCAAGAAGGTGAGAAGCAAGTTGTGAGCAGAACTAAAAGAAAGCCAGTACGGTCCGGTACTGCGTATGGGTGTAAGATCTGGCGGGGTACGTACGGCTGTGTGTCCGGTATTTGCTGCTTTAACTCTCCAACAAGAGCAGCTTCAGCCTGATGACGCTAAACTGTGAACCAGACTGCACTTTATTTTAGCGTCTCTGTGGCTTTAGTGTCTTATCATCGCTACAAAATGGGATTTACGTCCATTTCTCTCCTCACGTTAACCGCTAATTCTGTCACTTCCCTAAACAAATCCACGGAGCATGGGTATGTATAGGGTACGTTTGATTTGTTCTTCAGGGACGCTCAATTCATTCACATTCAAGTTGGCATATTTCTATGCAAGTTGGAGGTTTGTTTGTGTTTGTTGGTTAGTATGCAACGAGACAACAACAACAAAAAAACACAAAAAATGATTCATGTTTCTGAGCACAATTGTGATTTATAGTTCAAGATAAAACAATAATGCAATGGTTGAAGTGAAACATGCAGCAAATAAATTCATTTTTGTTGGTAAAAGTCCCTGTAAAAAAGAAAAATGCAGGGAAGATTGTTCAAGAGAAAGATCGCACGAGAGGATGAAGATGCACAAGCTAAAATTAGAAGAGGGGAAATGAGAAATGAGGAGCATTCACTGCATTTATCAAGTTCTTTAGTACAACAATCAATTCAATATTTGCTTTGTCTTTAACAAATTGTAATATTTGAATATCTCCATTTGCCAATCTCAAACACTGGATTACTGCATATGCATCAGTACTTTTGTTTGTGTATGTTTTGTTTCATTTAACTAAAAGACAACATCAGAACAAACTGTTCTCACAAATTTGGTTTATTAGACCCTGATGATTTCATTGCTCCAAAATATGAGTTATGAAAGGTTTCTGTAGTCTAGTAATTGTAATTTAATTACTGAAATTTGAACTGTAATTGATTATGTTTGTCCGTTACTGACAAGGATTCCGTTTCTTCTTCATCCATTGGGCTGGGAATTACGGAGAGAAATTGGTCTTAATTTCTTACTTTCTACAAAAACGTATCAAACTGTGACACAAATACAAACTGAAGCAAGTGGACCAACTCCACCCAAGATCAGCCTCTAATACTCAACGCAGGTTTAATATAGCCACATATTTCACATTCTCCTGGAAGTTTGCTGCCTGTTGCAGTGACTAACTTCAGCTCCAGTCGAGTGGCATTTGCTCAGCAGCTGAATGAACATTTGACACTTTCATGTGGTATAGTTAGCCTTATCTTTTTATTTTTTTATTTTTTTTGTCATCTTCACCTCACAAGCCTTTGGCTCTGTCACAGTCAAAAGTGTGGTGGGCTGAATGTTTGTATAGACAATCATCCTCGGTGACGACAAACAACAGAATGATTCATTCCTTGTGATTCATTTTAGATGAAGCATTAAAAAAATAAAAGCTTTTTAGAGGAAAATTGCTTTCCTTCTGAAAAGACAAAAATGATTTCCCTAGACAACTGGACAAAGAGATTACGCAGGAAGAACATTGAAGTTAAGTTCATCCACATATAAATGTGTTCCTGTGGTGATCCAAACACCCATGAGGGCAGTCACAGCTCACATCACAGATATGACAGAAGTAGTTGCAAGCACGGAAAGAAAAATGTTGGTAGATGGAGATGGAACAGCTCTGTTACACGAACACAGCTGACAAAACACAACCTGGACTCATTTTCCGACCCAGCTCTGCCTCGCCCTCCCAAACATCAGCACACATGATTGTTATCAAGACACATTTGGACATCTCTTTCCCAAAGCTACCAGTTCAGGTCCTGTTGAGCCCCGGTCACCAATGAGGGGAGGGGAAATCCAGTTACTATGGAAATATCTCCAGTGTTTCTATGGGAACTGGATCATCGGAGCATGCTCTTGCTGGGATCTAGCTCTAATCATGTCTCAAAAAGAAGCTTATGGTAATATGCAATGCTCTTATGAATTAATTTGTTGGGTTTTGTGTATCAGCTGACATGATACACTTGTCAAATGAAAAAATTCTGTTTATAAAACAGGCAAGTCTCAGTAGCACTGAGTTTAGCTTGTTTTTCTACCCCCTTTTAGAGCATGGTGGTTCAGTTTGTGTGAATAGACAATTGTATTGGATTTACTGTAATAATCCATCCAATCATGCTGGTTTAATTATTGTCATAACCTGATCATTTACTAGAAGAATTTAGATATTATTGTAACATATCTGCTTTTGAGTACATTTAGTAGAATTGTATTTGTGTTGGAAATGAGATTTGTTGTCTGTTTTGGAGCTGAAATGAAGGACACAACTTTAAGGCTGAGCCATCATTTGTGGAAAACTAAATGGAGAATGTGAAATACTTTCATATATTTCCACATTGGACTTGGATATCCATTCCTGGAAGGAACTATCCTTTGTTTCTTGTATTTGTTCTCGCAGTAAATTATGACTAGTGGGTTTAATGATCCGATGTAGTGATTTTTTAAGAATTGGAGAAAGATGAAGATGGTCTTTACCATTTCGGTGGAGTGTGACATCTGTCAAAACACTTACTTTTCTAATGGAAACACACTTTCTCACATCATGTGTTGGAACACGTGATCCTTCTAATTGAAGTCACTGTCCCTTTTTCCACCTCGTTATAGGCCACTGTTACCCCGTCTCCATGTCTACACTTCAGTGAAAGTGTTTGAATTTAGCAATATTCTGCTGTTTTAAATGAGCTTTCAGAGGACAGCTTTACCACCCTGGACACACTTGGTCTTTAACGGTCTAACAAGCAAGATAGGGTTAGTTAAGGTTAATCTTTGGATGGAAGAGTGCTTGGAAACACCAGAAGTTATAAGTTACTTCACCCACATAGAGACAGATTTCAGTTTTTCTATGTGCCAGGGGTAGCCGTAACGCAGTGGTAGGGCGGTCAACCTCTGATTGGAAAATTGCAGGTTTGATTCACACCTTGCCCATGTGTCGAAGAGTCCCTGAGCAACACACTGGGACTGTAAAGCGCATTGGGCCTTCGAGGAAGGTAGAAAAGCGCTATACAAGTATACTCCATTTACCATAAGTCTTGGCAACTTCTGAGTATGGGTTCAGGTAGGACTTATCCAATAAAACTGAACTCATGTCACATGTTCAAATCCGGGTGGGATTTCTCCAGTGACCCTTAGAGGGAGTAGCTAAACAGAAAAAACATTCAATGAGCTTGTCTTTAACCCTTATGCTATCTTATGGGGTCCAGATGACCCAAGCCTTACATTGACGTGTTATCCTGTTATCCATCCTATGGCAAATATGGATGAAGGTGGACAGGATTTCATGTCTGCCACAGACACCAGTGAAAATCAAAAATCATTGGAAAAAAAAGTTCAGCGTGCTGTCTTGTGGGGTCTAGATGACCCCGCTATCAACGTCAACATACCTAGGATAGCACATTGGTGAAACGTACGATTAAATGTGGATTAATATAACTGCATTTCCTTCAGTTTGCTCATCAATCAATATACAAACTGGAATCAGTGAAGAAGCTTTTATGAAAGCCAAGTTACCATACAGCATTTGCTTATGTTGTGCTATCCGTTCTTATACCCACACACATGACCTGCCCATGTGGTTAAGAGGTCAGGCTGAGTGCAAGTGAGTTGCATTTTCCTAGGTAAGTAAAGGAAATGGATCACTGGTAGTTACTGAACTATCAGTGTGGACGCAAAGGACTTATTATGGTGCATGAATCTTTGCAAAGATATTTTTAAATCCACACGTGCCAAATTTCCACACAGCAGCTGTTGAATAATATGTAGAGCTGGGAGTGTGGGCTTTGATGTGAGATCTTCTTAGGCAGCGTGGGAATATTCTCCACAGGTAGGAGGTGATGAGATGATCCGTTGGGAAAATAGTTGGATTCTTAATAGAATCTTTCTATTTGTGATACCAACGTCATCTTCCCAAATTCACTGAAAACAAGCGCAGCGTCCCAGGGGAAGCGGCAAAACAAGGAGAGGCTAATTACACATTTGCAAAAGCCAGAGAATATCCAGCTCCTCTGTCTCTGTTCTTATATAGTAACTTTACTCTGGGAGCAGAGGAGCAGAAAATAGCCAGAGCCCATCATGGAGCCATGCATCAGCACATTCAGCACTGAGTAACACTCAAAGACTGGAGTGACTCTCACTAAGAATTGTTAAGTATTTGTTTATTTTTGGAAAAAAAAGAAAAATAATAAATAAACAAAGCAGAAACCTTTTTTTATCGGAATTTTTGGTCCAAAGTTGAACCTTTTTTTTATTGAAATGCTGACTAAACATAAGAAGCAGTAGCGGTTTAGTCACTTACAGGGAAGTTTGACCTGATCAAACTTTAAAGATCCACTCTGATCAAAATGCTGCTTTTTAACTTGTTCTTGTAGCACGTTTTTCATGATGGAAAACTTAGATAAAAGCTATGTCCAACCCCCCTCTCACTATATAGTACGTTCTCCATTTTCTAGTGCTGTCCCAATCTACTGTACTAATTCCAAAATCATGTGCACTTAAAATTTCCCAGAAGTTTTTGCGAAACACTAGCATGCATCGATGCGCACTACATTAGCGAATATAGACCACAATGCATTGCATTCAAACATTTTCGAACAAAAAAATGTAAAAATGTAATCTTTTCAAAAACTATTCACATTTTCACAATAGGAACACAATGGAGTCTTAAATAAACATCGTGAAATGTTCCTGTTGATTCAATTTTGACGTTTTGAATTGCTTTTAAAATCCAGGGCATTATGTAGTCCATATATAGATCCATGAACGTCTTTGTTTTCCTCGTCTGAACTGGTATCAGTAACACTTTATAGTAAGATTCCTTAACAAACTTTATTAACACATTAACAAACGTTATTAATGTCTTTATAGGGTGTTAGTAAGACATTTATTAGTACAATTAACCAAATATGGTTTATTAACATACTTAGTAAGATTTATTAACATCTAAAGTGAGACCATTGTCTACAAAGGCCATTTTAATAAACTGTTTAAAAGCTTAACAAATGTATTAACTATTTTTGTCAAGATTATATTGAGTGTTTTGCAGCACCTCATAAAGTTTGACCCTGGTATCTGAATCAAAACTGATATTGCTTGCCATTTTTGTTGCACCACAAATGTTTCAGGTTGGGGATGTGAGGGCTGTAAGCTAGTGGGAGAGAGTGTAAACAGATGGATGATGGGAAGTCAAGCCAGCCTCACTCCACACCAGGTGTTTCACCCACAAGTGTTTAGATGTTTGCTAAAAACGACATAATCATAATTAAGAGACCACTTAAAACAATTTTACAAAAGATTAAAAGATGGCCAGAGTGGGACTTTAACTCAATGTCCAGGTGAGGGGCAAGAGAACAAACATGCTGTTAGAAATATTTACAAAACTTTTTTGGGTA
The DNA here is from genome assembly GCF_002922805.2 of Oryzias melastigma. Lineage (NCBI taxonomy): Eukaryota > Metazoa > Chordata > Actinopteri > Beloniformes > Adrianichthyidae > Oryzias > Oryzias melastigma. The sequence goes on along the minus strand of NW_023416882.1, from coordinate 530,554 downwards.
AAATATTTATTAACCCTAGAACATTTTCACTATAGAAGATTACACCTTCACTTTTGTCAGGTAATATTTACCCAATAAAAAGTATTTGTCATAAAAAAAATAGATCAAAGATTAAATTGGAGTATTTTTCTTTTATTTTCAACTGTGGTTTCTGTGACAAAATGTAAACGGAACTTGAGAACAAAACATTCAAAAAAAAAAAAAAAAAAAAGAAAAAACTTTATTTTACCAGGGACCCATGATACTCAGAAAAATGCAGCAGAAATATAATATCAGCAGAAAAGTCATGCAGATTTTCTAAATGTCAGTGGCATCCATCTCTTTATAACTTCTCTTGATCATCTTAGTGTCAGATTTAGAGCGAGAGCAAACAGAGTATGAAGGTTGTAAAATAGAAGTCTGAAAATAGAGATAAATGCTGTAACAAAAATGCAACTTTAGAAAAACAAACAAGTAAACTCAATATAAATGGGACAAACAGTGTCAACAAAACAGGATAAGGGATAAGGAGTAGAAGCAGCCATGGACGTGCTGATTGAACCAAAAGAATATTCAGTCAGGTTCTGCTTCGGACAAGGAGATGATGCTAACGGGTTTAGTGGCACTCATAGACATCAGTCATGATTGTATGAGGCTGATGTCAGACACAGAAGCAGAGATGCTGGTCATTACCTCCACAGTAGATGGATCTGGAAACGCAGGACACTTTCAGTCCATCAGCACAAAGTACATCTGATGATGCTAAAGTCATTCTTTAGGATTATATGCATTTGAACGAAGCTCGTCTGACCACAGAGCATTAAAACTTCTGCAAAGACAGATCAGCATGATGGACAGCAGACTCAATCCGATTGGAATGAATGGTAGAATAGTAAAAGGGAAAATGGAAAACTGATTCCTCAGCAGTTAGACCAGAGAAAGTTGGAGACTCACTCGTCGTTGTTCAGGGAGGTCAGACGACAGGACCGACTCGGGGAAGGACATGTCAGACAAACTGGGAGAAATGGGAAATGGCTCTCATTACATTTCCTGATGCAGCCCTGCTGAACCCACACGTGTTTTCATGTCACTGCAGTAATGTGCTGTCTTTGCTGACAGGTTGCCTGGGAGAGATCGTTCTCTGACGTGTGTTTCAAATACATAGCTTGTTAATGTGGGAAACGTTGTGATGTTTGTCCTTTTTGCTGCTTGTCTTTCTGTAATTGTGCTACAAGTTGTGTCGTCTCCTCTCGGTTTGCAGGTTTTTATACTTACTGTGTCGTCCAATAAAACAATTAATACATTTCCAGTTGGCGGACAAAGGACCGCCTGCTTGCTGTCATGCTGATGCCCACGTCCTTCTGAAGATGGAAATGTCGTTCCTTTGTTGCACTTTGTACAACAACATTATTACCATTACCTGGGAATGATTGTTCTGATGATCAGAGTTTTTTCCTTTTTTAAATCAGACCAAAATTAAGCATTTTATGGTCATTTTACTGGTTCTGTTAAGCCATGTGTCATTGTTTTTATCCCATTCCAATATGGCGTGGCTCTTTACGTATCTTGAACAACAGTAAAAAGCCTGCATGTCATCTCTAGTGATATTATCCTCTATGGCTCAGACTTCCTCATAAAATGGGAGGGGGTGGACATAGTAGAAACTTACAAACTCCTCTGAGTGTTAAGAAAACCTGAACTTAATGTGCAGGAAGAGGATGAGCAGGATGAACTCTGTGTGGAAACTGGCTCCAAACTGTCGGAGCAAGTTTCGGAAGCCAGTTTCTCTGGTGTGACATTTATCTGTGGAAAAAAACCATCAATGTTCCTCTCCCTTCATCTTCTGCTAGCAGAGTTCATCACTGACACAATCAGGAAATCATTTCTTCATTGCTCTATAAAAATGTTTTAACAGTAAAGGCAAACTTATGTCCCATGAGTCCTTGCTGCAACCAGATTAAGCCAGGGCTCAGATAGTGGACCCCCCAGCCCCTGAGCTGCCCTCTCCTGCAGATTCGGTGGAGTACCTCATAGCTGACCTTCATCTTCTGTGTTTCCACATCAACCTGTGACTCAGCTGCTTATCTCAGCATCGCACTCAAAGGTGGGTGGGTCATCCAGTCTGCTGATGTCACTCCCATCATACTTTGTGGCATAAAAAATGGCAAACCAGAAAAGGAAGGAGTTCCCACAAAAACAGGTTCTATCTTTTCTGGTGGTTAACTGAAAGCACACGCCGGGTTTCTCCATCAGTCTGTCAGATGGCTGCTTTAGGTTAGAAATGTTTCAAAAAGGCAGATGTGTGGTGCATTATTGTAAAGTTTTCTGTTACTTTATTGTGAAAACTCTCAAGTCGTTTAATTTTTGGAACAATTGAGTCTTTTGAATCTTTTACTGTGTTTGTTGACCAACCACAGATGAAAGGTAAATGAGCGCCAGAGGCCAGTCATTTTAGTGGAGGGGGGGCTTAATATGCTTTCCTGGACAGCTGTTATCAAAACAGACCTCTAAAGCTTTTATATCTGTACTGCAAGCTCACTTATGCACCTAATCTGCTTAAATACTGGTGGGATAAAAGAATTGATGGACTGGGAGGAAAGGCCTTCCGCTCAGTCAGAACAAAGATGATTCTGACCTTTCACTCCAAACTCCATTTCTGAATGCACTCTCTCATCATCACCTCTGGATTTGGGGATTCATTGCTTATTCTGACACATTGGATGTCAAAAAGACAAAATCAGCTTTTGCTGTTCTGCTGAAACCAAAAGGTGCACACACAGGATGTAGATTTTGTCCTGTTAAAGTTTAAAGCTTAAAGTTATGGTGCTACTAACAATTGTCCTCCATATTATTATGTTTTAACCTGGATAATTAACCCACTTCCATGCTAACTAACTAGATCACAGTTCTCTTTTATCTGAACTGGCAGCGCTGCATTCATTAAATACGACTTCTCACTGCATTAGAATATTTTTAGATTTGTGAAGTAAAACTTTCTGATGGATTTTATCTTCTGAAAAAAAAAGAGAAAAAGTGTATTGCTCTGACCCGCACAGAGATGCTTAGATATTTTCCTTTTTGGTGTTGCTAAAAACATAATTTTAATATTTCTGAGCTACTGTGTTAAAAGGACATGAGAGGAGCCTCTTATTAAATCTGTTTACATTCATCACATCTGCTCTTTCAGGAAGGCCTGGTGGTTTATATGTCAAATGTAGGGATGGAAAAGATATTAGATGCATTTCAAAACATCGGTCAGGCAGTGGGAGTGAGAACAGTATTAGTTAGAGATGTTAAAAATAGATGCGTATTGAAAATTGATGAAGTAACTGCAGTATCGTTTGAAAACCACATAAATTAACAAGATTATGTTGGTTCAAAGGAGTAAAATCAATCAAGATGTAAATAATCAATTTCTGGTAACCTCAAGTTCTCTTGCTTTTTTTACTGTCTTTATGTTCATGCAATGCAAAAAAAAGATGTCCGATCATAAGCTCATAAGTCAAAAATATGAATACATTTCTCTGTCAGATGGCATGCATTATTTTCATTAGGGCTGCCACGATTAGTCGACTAATCGACGACTAATTTAATAGTCGTTTTTTTATATTATTTGGAGTCAGAGTGTAGTAAAGTTGAAAGGTTTAATGACATTATGCTAGCCTTTTGGACTATTTTGGCATTTAGTAAGGTTTTTTTTTTATATATAAGTTTGAGTTTAACTAAAATATAAGCTACACGCTAGCTGTTTTGCAGTTTAGCTAATATTTCAGCTGCATACTAGCTGTTTTGGACAATTCAGGCTTTTATCAGTTTTTTAGACGAATTCGACATTAAACTAATATTTTAGCTGGCTTTCTGCTTCAGCTTTTCAGCTATTAGTTTCAGCAATTTCAGCTATCAACTTCAGTGTTTTTAGCAATCAATTTCAGAATCTTCAGCTGTCAGGATTAGCATCTTCAGCGACCAAATTCAGCTTACAGCATTCACACTAGCATTATCACATGTCCATTTTGTTTAAACATGCAAGCTGATGTAAACAGTGTGACTTTTTTGTTTTGAGTAGAGTTGAAGTACACTCAGCTTCTGAGATTCAAGGTCTGACCAGAGAATCATCAGAAAATTGGAATCAATAGAGATCCCAGATCATGAGATCAGTCTCAAACCCGGTCTGGACTCTTCGGAAGTAGTGCACGTGAGTGTGAGCGCCTCCTCGTATGCAGCTAAGTGCTGTCTGCTGTGGCCGAACACAAGCCTGCATCTTGTTATGATCTTCAGGAAGAGCAGGGATAATCAGCTTAGCCCATCTGCTGCAGCAGGTGAGCTCAGACAGAGCTGCGTCTCAGTGACAGATGGAGGTTAGGTTATCCCCGTTTGAGCAGTTTTCTTCAGTCAGGTCTTTAAACGTTGAACTTAAACTAGGCAGCTGTCTGAGCGCGCTCTGTGCTGCCTCTGCTGGAGTGTGGACAGAACTGAAAGTGAGTGACCGCTGCTGATGGTGATGCTGATGGTCTCAGTCCTCTCCCTTCTCGTTCTGGTTGTGGGCGGATCTCCAATAGTAAAATCGTGGTATTTAAACCAGTAAAATCGTGGTATTTAAACCAGTAAAATCGTGGTATTTAAAACAGTAAAATTGTTGTTTGAAACAAGTAAAAAAAAAATTTAAACCAGGACAAATATGGTTTTAAACCAGTAAAATTGTGTCTTTATTCCAGTAAAATCGCGATTTTTAAACCAGTTAAAAAATTGTTTTAAACCAGTAAAGTCGTGGTTTAAAACCAGTAAAGTTGTGATTTTAAACCAGTAAAATCAAATTCTTAAGCCAGTAAAGTTGTGATTTTAAACCAGTAAAATCATGGTTTTAAACATGTAAAATCATAGTTTTAAAGCAGTCTGTGCGGCCTCTGCTGGAGTGTGAAAAGCACTGACAGTGAGTGAGGGGTGCTGATGATGATGCTGATGGTCTCAGTCACCCCGTCTCTCTCTGGTTGTGGGCAGGGTCGGGGGCTGGGCCAGCAGCATCACCTTCTATCACAACCCAGGTAACCTTGATGTTGTAAATCATTCATGCCGGACCTTCAGCTGCAGGGTGGCTGTGCGTGTCAAACATTCAGCATCCTGCTGACGCGAATGTTCGGCAGAAAATAGAAGGAACGAAAATAGATGTTCAGTGAGGCCGTCCAGGAGTCCACGCAGCCAAACCTGAGGACATTCTTAATGAGCAGGTCTCCTAGAAATTGCTTTGTGGTGCGCAGACCACCAGGGGTTGAGCTGTCTTCTTCCTTCTGGGGGCGTCGTGCCCACACAGACGGCTGCAGCATCAGGCAGGCAGCGAAACTGCAGGCGTGGAGACGCGCTCACGCCCCTCTGCACAATTATGCGCAGAAACGCCATTAGTAAACAGTGTGAGTGAGAGGGGGGTTAGCACGAGAGCAGCAAGTCCCCCCGCTCTGGTAGCACTCTGACTCAGGAGTTTATAAGTTTGATGTGACTGTAAGCAGGACAGACCCTCCCCAAGGAGAGAGTTAAACGAGCGCAGCATCGGCGCTTGTCAGCTGGTGCGGCGCTCGCGGCATGAGCTCATCTCTGCCTGATGAAGACCTGACCTTTGCTCCTGTTCTGCAGGCTTCTGCAGCGTGTCGGCCGTGGTGCTGAAAACCAAGAATTCCAACCCGTGGACCAATGAGTTCGATAGTAAGCAAAGAAGCCCACGTTACCCCCTAACTCCGCCCACAGGCATTATTCACCTCCTGTTTGTACCTGCAGGCATCGAGCTCTCCTGTGTCATCGAATCCATCTCTACAATTGACCCTCGGATTGAGTGGAAGAAGATAACAAGCGAAGGGCCGAGTTATGTCTACTTCAACAAGAAGATCTCAGGTAACAGAGGGCACGAGAGCCTTTGGCCCCGCCCCCCGCAGGTTTGACTCCTGTTTCTGCTCTGACAGGTGACCTGGAAAACAGAGCAGAGATCCATACTATGTCCACGCTGGTGATAAAGAACGCCACCAGATCAGACACCGCCAAATATCGCTGCGAAGTCACGGCAGCCGACGACCACAGATCCTTTGACGAGATCGTCATCGACCTCGTTGTGAGAGGTGCTGGCGCTTTCTTTCATCACTAATTCTTCTGCAGTCATCAGACAAGACTCCCACAGGATTCTGTGTTTGAGCTGCCCAGCTGCAGAAGGAAACATCTGCTCACAAGCGTTTTCTTGGTGTTTCCTGAGGTTCTGCAGGAAGTGAAGTGTCTTTGAACCTTCAGAACTGTCTAAACTGTTGTGTTCGGTGGCTCCACAGTGAAGCCGGTGGTTCCAAAATGCAGAGTTCCCAAGGCGGTGCCTTTCGGGAAGTCAACGGAGCTCAGCTGTGTGGAGGAAGAGGGCTTCCCTAGGTCTCAGTACAAGTGGTTCAAGAATCAGGAGGAGGTTCCTCTGGACCCAAAGGCCAGCCCCAAGTTCTTCAACTCTTCCTACACACTCAGCGCGGAGACAGGAGCCCTGGTCAGTACAGCTACGCACGTGTTTGGACAAGGACACACACTCTGTGACCGCGGCGGGGCAGAGGGGACAGGGGCCTGACGCCCAGGGGTAGGGGGCAGATATTTTGAGGAGACAGTTGATGGGGAGGGAGGGTATGAACCGAGGGAGGAATCTGCCGCCCTCGCTTGCACATTCCTCAATTCTGAATTTTTTTAAGTTTAGTTGGAGCAATGTGCTCAAGCTTCTGGAGTGCAATCTGTCTGAGCACTATGAGTAAAACTATGGTTTTAAACCAATAAAAACATGGTTTTAAACCAGTAAGAACATCTTTTTAAACCAGTTAAATCATTGTTTTAAACCAGTAAAACTGTGGTTTAAACCAGTAAAACTGTGGTTTAAACCAGTAAAAAGATTGTTTTGATCAGTATAAACATGGTTTTAAACCAAAAAAATGTGTTTTTTTAAACTTGTAAAATCGTGGTTTTAAACCAGTAAATTGCAGTCTTAAACCAGTAAAATCGGGGTTTTAAGCCAGTAAAATTGTGGTTTTAAAGCAGTAAAATCATGTCTTTAAACCAGTTAAAACGTGGTTTTAAAACAGTAAAATTATGGTTTTGAACCAGTAAAATCATGTCTTTAAACCAGTTAAAACGTGGTTTTAAACCAGTAAAATTGTGGTTGTAAACCAGTAAAATCATGTATTTAAACCAGTAAAATTGTGGTTTTAAATCAGTAATATCATGGTTTTAAACCAGTAAAATCATGATTTTAAACAAGTAAATCGCAGTCTTAAATCAGGAAAAACATGGTTTTTAAAGCAGTAAAATTTTGGTTTTGAACCAGTAAACCGCGGCCGTAAACCAGTAAAAACTTGGTTTTAAACCCGTAAAATTGTGGTTTTAAACCAGTAAAAACATGGTTTTAATCAGCATAAACACGGTTTTAAACAAAAAAAATGTGAGTTTTAAACCGGTAAAATCATGGTTTTAAACCAGTAAAATTGTGGTTTTAAACCAGAAAAAACATGGGTTTAAACCAGTAAAATCATAATTTTAAACTAGTAAAAACGTGGTTTTAAACCAATGAAACCGGTAAAAACTTGGTTTTAAACCAATAAAATCATGGTTCTAAACCAGTAAAAACATGGTCTTAAACCAGTAAAAACATGGGTTTAAGCCAGTAAATTCAGAGAGGGAGAGTGTGATTACAGTCATCGCCTTTCTGTGGATTTTTCTGTTCTGGTTGTAGTGCAACACAAGAGTCTCTTTTTTATTAATACTAAAAAACTCAAATCTTATGACACATTTAACTAATTTAACTCTTATAAACTCATTACAAATGCAAAGAAATGTTTATAAATTCCTTGAAGTGGATTTTTAATCTGTCATTGTTCAAATGACCATACCTTCACGATGACAGAATGTCAATTTCTTTGTAGGTGGGCAAACAGACCAAATTAGCAATAGATCAAATACTTTTTCCTCCACTTTATACTTGTTAAAGTTAATCTGGCCTTATTTGTGATAAGAAAACAAGAATCTGTTCATAAATATAGTTAAATATGACATGTTTGCTAATTTTATTTGCTATCAAGTGTTAGTGTCTGTATCAATTCAGCAAAGTCACTGTGATCCGGTCCCACTGGGTTCTGGTGAGGTTTACAGGCAGAACAAGGAGAAAAGTGGAAACAGATGCTGTCTGAAGGGCTCTGCTTTTGTCTGCTGACCACAGCAGGATGCCGCTTTGATTTTATTTACTGTCAGATAATAAAAAGCAGCTCTGCATGTTTCTGCCCAAATTTGCCCAATGTAAGATGTTATTAGAATCTAACCTGAGTCCGCATGTTGACTGGATTGATCCTGTGTCTCTTCAACTGTGCAGAAATTCGCGGCGGTCAGGAAGGAGGATGCAGGAGAGTATTCCTGCAGAGCACAGAATGACGCCGGCTTTGCAGAGTGCCCCCCCCAGAAGATGGAAGTCTGTAAGCGTGGACAGAACCCCCCTCAGGCCAAGCTTTAGCTGTGACAACGCTAAGATCCGTGTGTGTTTGCCTCCCTCTGCTCCACAGATGACATCGACATCGTGGGCATCGCTCTGGGGGTGCTGGTGGTGGTGGTGGTTCTTCTTTGTATAACGGTGGGGATCTGCTGTGCCTACAAGCAAGGCTACTTCTCCAGCCAAAAGCAGACGACCAACAAGTAAGACCTCCGCTCGTTAGTGCTTGGCTGTGACCCGGCTTCACTCGGCTGAGCTCCTGCCTCTGTCTTCCAGTTACAAGGTTCCAGCTAAAGGAGACGGCGTGGACTACGTCAGGACGGAGGACGAGGTCTGTAACCTGACTCACGCGGTTCTGCCACAGCCGTTTATTTGAGCAGGGGCTGAACAAAAACAGTCCTGAAAGGTGACCTGCTGCTCCGGCTCGTGGGCTGATCCATACAGCTGGGTCAGAATGTGCTGGTACCATTGGCATTTGGGCGCGTCCGTGGTCATTTCCTGGCCTGACTAAAATAGGCCAGTGTCCTCGTTTTACCCACTGACGGTGTGTTTTCATCAAGGGAGGGGGGATGAGTTTTCCAGAACCTCCCTAAGAGGAACCAAAGTGTGTTTGGTCGATTGCTACCGTCACAGCCAAATGTGGGTCCTCCTGTTGTCTGATTGTGCGTACCTGAAGATTTTACGGCCTCAGTTACAGCTCCCCTTACAGGAAGATATGGGCTGTCTGCGGGTAAATATGGGCAGATCTGTGTGGGGCATGTAGGTGACCCACAGGACATTTTTAAGATCGTAAATAACCTGATGAGTCCGTAAGGACAAAATGTTCATGCACGTTCATGTTTTCTACGGCATGCAGCAGGCGTCAGGTTGAAGAGAAGACGCAGTCACATTGTACACATATTTTCAGTTTTGAGATCAAAATTAACTAAATTGCACACAAAATGTCATGTTTAAGATTAAAATGTAATATTTTGTTAATAATATAATAAGTTTCCATTTAACGTAATATATGTGCCACACCAAACAGCCAATCACAAGAGGGTTCATGCTGATCGGTCTAGATCAGGGGTATTCAAGTCCAGGCCTCGAGGGCCGGTGTCCTACATGTTTTCCAACCAACCTTCCATTGAAGCTCCTTATTGGCTAAACATACCTGATCCTGGAAATTAGCAGCCAATAAGGAGTTTCAATGGAAGGTTGGTTGGAAAACATGTAGGACACCGGCCCTCGAGGCCTGGATCTGAATACCCCTGGTCTAGATTCTCTCCAATCAAGTGTCTCTGTTTCGCATTGACGGTGCTTGTTTGACTGGAATTCTGCAGTCTTCAACCTTTCTGGAGTTTTTCTCTTTGAGTGGAGCCCAGAAGGAGCAACAATGCTAAAATATAACAGTTTTGTTTTTACTGATATTAGTGTAATGGCCAGTGTGTCTAAAATGTTTCAGCAGTGAAAACGCCTCAGCGCCGTTTTTGTCTAGCCGGACATTATGCTTTTGTTACGATTATGATTTGTATAAATAAACTATATATTCTTTCATGAATTAAACGCTAAAAAATGAAGACAAAATATATATATATTTTTTTTATTTTTTTTTTATGAATAATTTTGTTTTTTAGTTTTGACAAAAGCGCATGTGTTCTTAATAATAAGTCTCTGTGTTGGACAGGAAAATCTGATGAAGCAAATTTTCTTAAAGGAAAAATTGTCATTAAAAGAAAAAAAAAGTAATTTCCTCTACTTATACATGAAGTCTGCTTTGCTGAGCCATCATTCTTTTCATTACCCACTACTGCTGGTAATCGAATCCAAAATACTGCTGTGCAGCAGAAGATTAATGTGCTTTAAATCTTGATTTTTATAACAAACAGATCTGGAAGAAAATTCAACTTTTTACAAATATTTTGCGCCAGAGGATTCATAAACCACACAGGCCTATTTACTGTAGAGTCAGCAGACAAACTTTACAGTTTATTTACAGTTTCAGGAGATCCTCAGCCATAGATGTACAATATGACTAAATACAATTAAATGAATGCTAAGAGAAGGCATGATTTATTTTTAAAATGATTTATTTAAATGAATTTAAATATTTATTTAAAATGAAAAAAGAAATAAAAATAGAGGGTAAGAGAGCTTTTGGTGTTTAAACCTCAATAGCATGTTAGATGAATGTGGCGATTTGATTGGATAGAATCGAGGGCAGGGGTCTGCAACCTGAGGCTCTGGAGCCACATGGGGCTCTTTTAACCCTATGATTTAAAAAAAAAAGAAAGTTTTTCATTTTAAATAGTAACTTAAGTAAAAAATAAATAGTAAAGGGAAAAAGGAACATCACGTATGACTTCGCAATGCTCCAACAATCCATAGAGCGGTTTGTAGTTAAACAAAGTCGAGCTAGCTACAACATTTTGACAGATTTGTGATGAACCACAAAAAAATCAACATATCAATCAGTTTATATTCAAGGGTTCAAGGTTATTAGTATCTTAGGTGCCCCCTTAAGGTTAAAAAAATACACTGTCACTGAATTAGCTCTGATTTAATTTATTTTTACTAAACTTGTGCATGTTTGGCAGAGATGCACCACAATCTGAAAAATTACTCATTATATTGTCTTATATTTGATGCACTGAGATGATCTTATGTGACACAGGAAGTCTTTTATTTTGATAGGAAGTTTAAAGGAAAGGAAACTATTTAATATTTATCTGTGATTGGCTGTCTGGTGGATCAAAACTGGTGATCCGGTGACACTTACTATAACTTCTTAACTGTTAACACGGATTCTTTCTATCTTTTTTAATGTACTGGAATGACGTCAGTCGTGTCAACAATTACAAAATGACGGCCTGAAGATGGTTTTGGTTGAAGGCTGATCAGTGCTGCTCTACTTCCTGCAGGGAGACTTCCGACACAAGTCCTCGTTTGTGATCTGAGCCGTCGGGACGGGCGGCGGGGGGCTTGTCGCCGGGCGGAGCCGCGCTCCGACTGAAATCCAACCACTCTGACTTGCCAAAGCTGCGGGAACTCGCAGACGTTTGGGTTCGCTCACAGGGACTGCAGACAGTTTTAACAGTTTCATCCTCGACTGAGTTCATTTGCTAAATTATGATTGTTACCGTACAGTGTGGAAAACTAACGGGAGCAGAGCTCGGTGCAGATCTCTGCTCCAGCGGCTGGAGGAGGAAGGAGGCGGAGCTCCAGTCCATCCTGACGACTTTCTATTGTAAAAATTGTGCTTCTGCCATTTGTATAACATTTCTTTTCTACTGTTGAAATTTGTCAGACTATTTTTGATGGAATATATTTTAAACTTCCTATAGATAAATGTTTACTTTTTTAAGCGTCTGTAAAATACTAACGTTTTCTTTGTGGATAAAAGTATTTAACACTTTGGGGTCGCTATGAGAGAGACGAGCATATCAGGATGTGCGTCTGACATGTTTCTGCTGTCAGGACTCCATGTTGATATGTCTGTAGATACTTTTAGAAATCTTTTTTTTGGGGGGGGCATCAGTCACATGCTGTGTTTCATTCATTTAAGTGTCCTTTCATGCTTGCTGTTGTACAAACTGTCAAACCATGAGTTTGTAAGTTACCTTCCAGATCTGACGCTCAATGATGGAGCAGCTCAGAGACCGGAGGTTAAAGCGGAGGACTTCTAACCACAGTGCATCTGTGACCTCTGACCTCTGCGCTGAAAAATACTAGGGCTGGGTATCGATAATTATATCCAGAATCGATCAAATTCCAATGTTTTCTTTCAATCCACTTAATTCAATTCAGTTTACAGTTTACACATTTAAACACATTTGTTTAGAAAAACATTAATAATCTATGTGTTTTGAAGATTTTCATATTGATCTGATCAGCAAAAAACTGCTTTAGAGAAGGGTATGGGGTCAAATCAGCATCTGCTAAAGTGAACGAAAAAACAGATTGAAAACTTGAAAAATAGATATTGCAACTGAAAAAACCCTGAAAATTTGAGAAAAAAATTTGAAAATTAGAAAAAAAAATGAAAGATTGAAAAAAAATGTGAAAACTTGAAATAAAAAAAAATGTAAATTAAAAAATTACTGATTGAAAACAAATTATCCATTAGTGCTGCTGTTTTGAATATATATATATTATTTTTTGGAATCTTCACTTCCAGTCCTCAGTTATCATTTTCAATTCTTTTTTAGGTTTTCACTGCTGAGCCTAATTTTACATGGGGGCGGGGCTTTAAGCTCATTGGCTACTGGGACAGTTTCCCAGGGGGGACAGATAGATGACTCCTTACTACACATTTTCTCCACTTTTCTCAGACACAAATTGATGTTTTTACACTTTTCTCTCCTTTTTTAGTCTCACTGAAGATTTATGTAATGCTGCCAAGCTGCACGTCTGCATGAAAAACGGCACAGAGGAGATCGATTGAGAAGATCAACAGCAAAGTCGCACTGAAAAAAATCCACCAAACAGCGAGACCGTGAAAGGTACTAGTGAGGTAAAACTCCACAGTAGTGATACTGCCCTCCATGAGTTTGATTGGAGTGACGCAGGCGGAGACATTAACAGACGACGATCTGCAGCAGGAAAAATGTCACGTCCCCATTACCAATTGAAGAATCATGGGATGCATTTAGGCTCAGCTCAGCAGTGAAAACTCGAAAATCAGAATTGAAACTGAAAAACTGAGGACTGAAAGTGAAGATTTTTTGGAAAATTCAAAACAGCAGCTGTTACTAATGGAACATTTGTTTTCGATCTGTATTTTTTTTTATTTATAGTTGTTTTAAATTCAAGTTTTCCCGTTTTTTTCTAATTTTTTTTATTTATTTCAAATTTTCAAGTTTGTTTTCAGTTTTCAAACTTTCATTTTTTTTCAGTTGCAACATCTATTTTTCAAGTTTTATTCTGTTTTTTTGTTCACTTTAAGCTGATCCTGATTAGACCCCATACAGGGGTCCCCAAACTACGGCCCGCGGGCCAGATCCGGCCAAAAAATTCAAAACACACCTTAGCTCACGGGCCGAACAGGATAAAAATTTATTGAACACTAAAACTACATTTTTTAAACTTTAAAACCATAACTCTTTAGCATAATTATGAACTAGATATATAGCATTACCTGCCATAATGCTAGTGCTGATAGCTGAAGATGCTGAAATTGATAGTGAAAAACGCTGAAGCTAATAGCTGAAATCACTGAAGCTGATAGCCAGCTAAAATGTTAGCTAAATCCCAAATTTGCGTAAAAAACAACAAAAAAAAAACTTAGGTTTGCCAAAACAGCTAGCATGTAGCTGAAATATTAGCTTAAAAAGCCTAAATTAGCCAAAACAGCTAGCGTGTAAATTTCCTGGGCCTTGACTTGGACACACATGATTTATTTGTTTAATTGATTTAAAATTAGTCTATGTGAGGCTTTCTGGAAAACTATAAATGTTTACCTTTAGGCACATCCTGCTATTGTTACACTTTTTCTGTTGGCCTACAACCCGACCCCGCCCCCACATCATGGAGGAAAACAGTTATGTGGAAAAGTTTGGGGACTTAAAAGAGTTTGGAAAATTCATGCCTGTTAGTTTATAGAGATGTTCATTTAGTCATCAATGTATGTTCAAGTCGACCGAGCGTTAGCATAAGCAGCCCTATAGGAAATTACATTAAACGTTAGCATCAAGCTAACGGACTTTAGCTTTATGTGATAAATGGGTTTATAGTTTTATGGATCAGTTATTGATCTCTTAAGCTCAAATTGATTTGAATTAATTCATCGATTTTATCAACCCAGCCCTACTTTTGAGTGGATTTACATTCAGTTCCAGCTGAAGGTCTGGAGGGTGAACTCCTGCTCTGGCTGTAAATAGGTACTTGATGCCCCCCCTTCAGGATGATGTAAAGTAGTGATAACTGAACTGAGGCGATATGAAACTCTTTCCATGTGAAACTGGGCAAGCTCCGTCGCATCATCCGAACGCTGAAGGCGAGGAGTGAGTGGCTCCTCCCCTCACCTGAGACCTTCAGCTGAAGTGCTCCAGTCGTGGTAGAGAAGATGAGCCCAACATCTGCCCGCCGACAGCAGCCTGCGTCCTGCAGGGGCGCAGCCGACCATCAGGAAAACTCTCCTCATTTGTACAAAGTTCATTCCTCTTAAGTGCCTTTCCTTACAGCTACGCTCTGTCATGACTCCTCCCCCTCAGAGGACACTTTCCCTTCGGGAGCATGGCGTTTGAGAGGAATGATGTCACTACAAATATCTGCTTTACATATCTTGTGTAAATAGTTCTGCATAGGTTTGAGGAATAAAGATTAGTGCCTACGTTCAGTGTTTCTTTGGTGAAGACACAGAAAAAAATCTTTAAAAAAAGAAGAGTAGGGAGGGCAGAGGCAGGAGCTCCTGTTGCTGCAGACCGCCATCCGTCAGGAGAGTGTCGGCAGCAGGCCTGAAGCAGAGCCCCCACCCCGATGGTGGAGCTGCTGCTGCATCTGAACCACATCTGCTTGTTTCTATTCATTTTAGACATTAAATAAAACTCACTTCATACTTACCCACCAGGTCTGAGTGTTCTGTCGTGTGTGCAACACAGTTTTTGTTCCCTTTCCCCTCTTTGTCCTCAGCAGTCTTACACTGCTGGGTTTTGTTATTTTAGTTTGGACCTTGTAGTCTTGGTTTGAAGGCTTTGTTTATTTGTTTTCTTTAGGTAGTTTTGTTTAGGAGGAGCTGCTGGTTGCAGACCTCTAGTATGACACAAATGTCCTTAAAAAACTGTTAGATCTGCTGAATGAGAACTCAGAGTCATACCAGAGCGCCATCTACTGACTGTAAATATATGTGCGTTCCCCTCAAAACTGCTGGAATGGTTGTGGTCAATTAAATGTTAAAAGAAAATTCCTACTAATTTCTCTTTAAAATTATTGGGTTTTTTTTAGCAAAAACAAATTAAAAAGGGGAAAATGGTCTTTAAAAAACAATGCTCAGCTCTCTGTGAGTCACATGAAATAACGTGGGTGAAAACCTAAATGTCACCACGTCTGCAAGTTGTTTTAGCCTGAAATGTTTTAATAGAAATCTATCGAGTCAGTGTTTGATTTTATGTCTTAGTATAACGGAAAAGAAAACAAGGATTTATCTCCAACAAACAAGAATTCTGTTCCTTAATTTTCTTTAGGAAGCTCCCATAGGCCACCTCCGGGGGTGAGGGATGTCTAGAACCCTGGGGGGGGGGGGGGTGTTAAAACAAAGTTTGGAGGATTTCAGCGAATAAATATTGATAACTGAATAAACAAGATTTGGTAAGACACAAGGATGAAAGGAGGTGAAAGTAAAAGCAGGAATTTCCTGGACTCCCTCAAAGTTTTTGCCATGAAGCTGACGAGAAGGAACCAGAACCGGAGGAGGGAAGAGCTGAGCCGGAGCCCGAGGAGGATGTCTGCTGCCACAGAGCAGCTGTGAAGGGGAGTGAGGGGAAAATCCGAGCTGACACAGCCATCAAGATGTCCATTTACTAGATTTCACAGAGCTGTGTGATGACCTGCCACTTCAAACCCAACGACGGCGGGTGGGCGTGTTTCCTGACACAACTGTGTCCCACGGAGGAGCCGGACCTCTCAAAGAAAACACTGACCTGAAGAGGGAGCAGGTGAACTCCAGAGAGGCCAATCAGTAACAGAGTGGGCGTGGCTTATTATTAGTCTTTTACCTGTAACCTTTCAATGTGAACTATATCCATACCGTATATGTGATGATATTGGAACTCTAAAGAACATTTTTTATGAATTATGAGTGTGAACTCCTTTCCAGCCCAGAAGTAAGACGCCTGGATCTCTGAGGCTCCGCCTTTCGCTCCTTGTTATTAAATGAATTACCTGCTAGCTCCATGGAAAACTGTGTTTGTGTAAGCTCGGGGCGGTCCTGGGAGCGCAGACTCTTTGGAAGCAACATGCTAGCTTTTTTGGCTAATTTGGCATCTACTAAGGTTTTTTATGCTATTTAGGAGTTTAGCTAATAATTTAGCAACATGCAAGCGATTTTGGCTAATTTGTTTTCTACTGGGGTCTTTAGGCTAATTTAGAGTTTAGCTTCTATTTTAGCAACGTTTTTGACTAATTTAATTTACTGAACAATTTTAAGCTATTTCGCTACCTTTTTTTGGTGAAACCTGAGTTTAGCTCATATTAAAGGAACACGCTAAATATTTTAGCAAAATTGGCATGTATTAGGAATTTTTAAGCAATTTTACTAAAAACGTTTCAGAAATTTAGGTCAACTTTAGTAGTTTTTCATAATTCTTTAATGAAATTTCGAGTCTTTTAGCAAATGTAACATTTTGCAAATAGCTTTTCAGCAATTAAAGTAAATGGCGTCACCATTTTCAGGAAGAAGCTTCGGCATCTTCAGCGACTACTTTCAGCAAAAAAGCATTCTTGCATTATTGCAGGTAATGCAACTTTTGAAGTTGTCATTTAACTTTTGCTTATGCTGTTTTCTTTAGCTGTTTCTGATAAAAAAAATCAATAATGTAAATTATTACCTTTATGTTTTTCGACTCATAAATAGAAAGGTGAGATGATCTTTTTTGGAATGTTTATCATTTTACTGGATCCAATCTTCTCATTTATTCAAATTCATTTTATTCATGTTCATGCAAATGTCTTTCAGTAAAAAATCACTGTCAAACCAAACCTCAAAGCTGCTTTTCTGTCTGTAAATAACAAACTGCATCTTCAGACTAAAGCATCTTTGGCTCAGCTTCACCCAAAACTTTGTACACCAGAGCACAGCAGTGTTGGGCTTTTGGAGTTTAATTTAAAAAGGGTCCTGAACTGTTCACCATGGTCTGAACTAACAGGATTTTACTGCCATCTGGTGGAAACAACTCAGATTTCAGCATCTGAGGTCAAAGTGAACTTTCATCTCACATGTGATGTTACAGTCGCCTTTAAAGTTACAGCTTTCTGTCAGTTTTCATGCACAGAACATCTGGTTTGATGTAACCAGTAAGGCCAAAAAAGAGCGTCTAGTTAGAGACAGACTTTGGGAGTCCAGATGTGTTGTTGATCATTAGAGGAATCAGTTTGGTGTAGTGAGACAGCAGTTTTCTCTGCTCTTCTTTGATTCATTCCTGAAACTGTTATGGAACTCAAAGAGTTCTCAGCAGGAGCTGCAGAGTTTGATGGAGGATCTTCAAAGCCCAACAGACTTCCATACTGACTTTACTGAGTGAACAAATCCCGTTTGAGATGAAGGAAACATCTGAGAATGTTTCTGCTGCAGCCACCACCAGGGGGCAGCAGCAGGACAGTTTGCAGCACTAAGTTCAATCTATAAAGCAGGGGTCTCA